>NC_079170.1:47391955-47534455 GCF_947568905.1 Ostrea edulis
CCCTGAAAGTTTTTCATTTTTACAAATAATTGAAAAAAATTAAAACCATTTATCCTAGAGACATGGAACCAACTGCATTACAATCTTCATCCTTTGACCTTTTAATTTATGTCAAGGTCAAAGGTCAAGGTCATTCAACATATGAGAAATTTAGTTCTTTTTATATCTCTTTTGTCTTTCAACATATACTACATATCATTGCATATTTAGTATGTCCTTTTAAATCTATTTTAAAGATTTAATTCCTGTACCCTAAGATTGACCCCTTTTAAAAGTTATTGCCCTTTACAGTATTAACCTTGTTATCGCTACTCCTCTGAAACCATAGACCGTAGAGACACCAAACCTTCACCAATGTCTTCAACTATTCAAGGAGACTCTTCAATCTATTCATTGCGAAAAGATTCTTCGACCCCTTTTATGAGTTATTGCCCCTGAAAGTTTTTGATTTTTACAAATAATTAAAAAAAATAAAACCACATATCCTAGAGACATGGGACCAACTGCATTACAATCTTCATCCTTTGACCTTTTCATTTATGTCAAGGTCAAAGGTCAAGGTCATTCAAAATATGAGAAATTTAGCTCTTTTTAGATCTCTTTTGTCTTTCAACATATACTACATATAATTGAATCTTTAGTATGTCCTTTTAAATCTATTTTAAAGATTTAATTCCTGTACCTTAAGACTGACCCTTTTAAAAGTTATTGCCCCTTAGATTATTAACCTTGTTATCGCTACTCCTCCGAAACCGTACACCGTAAAGATACCAAACCTTCACCAATGTCTTCGACTAGTCAAGGAGACTCTTCAATCTATTCATTGCACAAAGATTCTTCGACCCCTTTTATGAGTTATTGCCCCTGAAAGTTTTTGATTTTTACAAATAATTAAAAAAAATTAAAACCATTTATCCTAGAGACATGGGACCAACTGCATTAGAATCTCCATTCTTTGACCTTTTAATTTATGTCAAGGTCAAAGGTCAAGGTCATTCAAAATATGAGAAATTTAGCTCTTTTTATATCTCTTTTGTCTTTCAACATATACTACATATAATTGAATCTTTAGTATGTCCTTTTAAATCCATTTTAAAGATTTGATACCTGTACCCTAAGACTGATCCCTTTAAAAGTTATTGCCCCTTACATTATTAACCTTGTTATCGCTACCCCTTTGAAACCATAGACCATAGAGACACCAAACCTTCACCAATGTCTTCGGTTTATCAAAGTACAACTTCAACATATTCAGTGTGAAAGGATCCGTTGACCCCTTATATGAGTTATTGCCCTTTTATGTGTTTGTGCTAATCGTTAACTTTTAAACGGATAATCATAGAAACATGGGACCAACTGCAATGTGATCATTGACCTTTGACCCTGAATATTAGGTAAAGGTCAAAGGTCAAAGTTACTTCAAATATTGAGAATTTAGCTCTTTTTATATCTCTTTTGTCTTTCAACATACATCATTTTTCATTGCATCATTAGTATGTTCTTTTAAAACCAATTAAAACATCTTTCTTGGCCCTTAAGCCGGGCTCCTTTAAAAATTATTGCCCATCTTACAAATAAAGCTTGTTATCACTAGTCCTTCGAAACCGTTAACCCTGGAGATACCAAACCTTAATCATTAATGTTTTGTACTGATTTAGTAGACTCTTCAATCTATTCAGTGCGAAAAGATTCACCAACCCCTTTAAATAGTTATGGCCCCTGAAAGTTTTCCAAGTTTACATTGACTTGAAAGTTTTTTGGCCTTATTTGACCTACTGAAGAATGGATCAAGATTGAAGGTCAAGAAACAAATCCAGAAAAGGTGGAAAGACCTCTAATTGTTCACGAACAATTAGGATTACTAGTTATTATTAGGGCTTTCCACCTTTCAGTGGAAAGTCCTATTGTTATTGTTCTGTTTATTATTATTATTATTATTTTCCTGCCGTCAAAAAAAATCTTCGTCTTAAGACTTATCGAAAAACTTTATAGTCCATCATATAGTACTTCTTGAGAAACGAATACAGTTCACCCTGCGTAATTGAACTTTGACCCCTTACGGAGTTATTTGACCTTTCGCAGAAATCATTGTTAGCACTTCTACTTTGTAACCGTAAATGATAGGAGGATGAAACCTTTTCTAAAACATAGAGGGTAATTAGTAGAAGCGAAGAATTTCAAATGAAGGGGTTCGGTGTCCCCTAAGGGGAGTTAATGCCTCTTTATGTTTTGCGATTTATTCGTAAAACATGTCGAGCTTGAGCACGGTTTGTCGTAGAGACATGGGACCAACTGGAATAGGATCGGTGACCTTTGACCTTGAAAATTAGGTCAAGGTCAAAGGTCAAGGTCATCAGAAAAGAGGAAAAAATAGCACTTTTTATACTCTCTTTCCTGCTTAAGATAGCGTTGAAATATTATATGGATAAGTATTGACTTCTTGATTGGTTTTGATAGTATGCATTACAACTTTGAACTCTGACCCTTCTGTGAATTTCGGAGACTCGCGTCGAAAACCTTGTTATCGCTACTCCTACTTAACGGAAAGTCATAGAGACACGAAACCTTCGCTAATGAATTCACAGTAAAACCGTCTTGCAAAGAAAAAATAATCAAAGGGATACAAAAACCCTTAAGCATAGTTATTGCCCCTGAAAGTCTCCAATATCATTATCTAAGCCTATAACTTTTATATTAATATAGATAGAGACATGGGACCACTTGCATTAAGACCGATGACCTTTGACTTTCAAAATGAGGTCAAGGTCAAAGGTCAAGGTCATCACCAAAATTAATTTTTTTTCATTTTCAAGGTCTTTCAAAGTATTTTTAGCATTGAGAAGCTAACCGAAAGGAACCAAAAACCCCTTAACAAATCATTGCCCCTGAATATCTTGATTAACATTTTTTTAAGCTTATAGCTTTTACATTAATATAGATAGAGACATGGGATCACTTGCATTAAGACCGATGACCTTTGACCTTCAAAATGAGGTGAAGGTCAAAGGTCAAGGTCATCGTGAAAATTATTAATGAAATTTTCTTGGTCATTTTGAGTTTCGTACATCATCTTAAATATTCTTAAATGTCTTTTTTAAAATCATTGCAGGTGGAAAGCCCTCTAATTGTTCGCGAACAATTAGGATCACTAGTTATTATTATTATTTTTCCTCCCCGTGATTTTGAGTTTCAAGATTTATCGAAAAGATTTATAGTCCATAAGAATGTACTCCTTAAAAGATTTTGGCAGTTCACCCTGCATATATGAACTTTGACCCTCAAGGAGTTATTGCCCCTTTTGCAATAAAAGCTTGTTATCGCTACTCCTCCGAAATCGTGCACCGTAAAGATACCAAACCTTCACCAATGTCTTCGACTAGTCAAGGAGACTCTTCAATCTATTCATTGCAAAATGATTCTTCGACCCCTTTTATGAGTTATTGCCCCTGAAAGTTTTTGATTTTTACAAATAATTGAAAAAATTTAAAACCATTTATCCTAGAGACATGGGACCAACTGCATTAGAATCTTCATCCTTTGACCTTTTGATTTATATCAAGGTCAAAGGTCAAGGTCATTTAAAATATGAGAAATTTAGCTCTTTTATATCTCTTTTGTCTTTCAACATATACTACATATCATTGCATCTTTAGTATGTCCTTTTAAATCTATTTTAAAGATTTAATTCCTGTACCTTAAGACTGACCCCTTTAAAAGTTATTGCCCCTTAGAGTATTAACCTTGTTATCGCTACTCCTCCGAAACCGTACACCGTAAAGATACCAAACCTTCACCAATGTCTTCGACTAGTGAAGGAGACTCTTCAATCTGTGCATTGCAAAAAGATTCTTCGACCCCTTTTATGAGTTATTGCCCCTGAAAGTTTTTGATTTTTACAAATAATTGAAAAAAATTAAAACCATTTATCCTAGAGACATAGGACCAACTGCATTAGAATCGTCATCCTTTGACCTTTTAATTTATGTCAAGGTCAAAGGTCAAGGTCATTCAAAATATGAGAAATTTAGCTCTTTTTATATCTCTTTTGTCTTTCAACATATACTACATATCATTGCATCTTTAGTATGTCCTTTTAAATCTATTTTAAAGATTTAATTCCTGTACCTTAAGATTGACCCCTTTAAAAGTTATTGCCCCTTAGAGTATTAACCTTGTTATCGCTACTCCTCCGAAACCGTACACCGTAAAGATACCAAACCTTCACCAATGTCTTCGACTAGTCAAGGAGACTCTTCAATCTATTCATTGCGAAAAGATTCTTCGACCCCTTTTATGAGTTATTGCCCCTGAAAGTTTTTGATTTTTACAAATAATTGAAAAAAATTAAAACCATTTATCCTACAGACATGGGACCAACTGCATTACAATCTTCATCCTTTGACCTTTTAATTTATGTCAAGGTCAAAGGTCAAGGTCATTCAAAATATGAGAAATTTAGCTCTTTTTATATCTCTTTTGTCTTTCAACATATACTACATATCATTGCATCTTTAGTATGTCGTTTTAAATCTATTTTAAATATTTAATTCCTGTACCCTAAGATTGACCCCTTTAAAAGTTATTGCCCTTTACAGTATTAACCTTGTTATCGCTACTCCTCTGAAACCATAGACCGTAGAGACACCAAACCTTCACCAATGTCTTCAACGATTCAAGGAAACTCTTCAATCTATTCATTGCGAAAATATTCTTCGACCCCTTTTATGAGTTATTCCTCCTGAAAGTTTTTGATTTTTACAAATAATTTTAAAAAAATAAAACCATTTATCCTAGACAAATGGGACCAACTGCATTAGAATCTCCATTCCTTGACCTTTTAATTTATGTCAAGGTCAAAGGTCAAGGTCATTCAAAATATGAGAAATTTAGCTCTTTTTAGATCTCTTTTGTCTTTCAACATATACTACATATAATTGAATCTTTAGTATGTCCTTTTAAATCCATTTTAAAGATTTGATACCTGTACCCTAAGACTGACCCCTTTAAAAGTTATTGCCCCTTACATTATTAACCTTGTTATCGCTACCCCTTTGAAACCATAGACCATAGAGACACTAAACCTTCACCAATGTCTTCGGTTTCTCAAAGCACAACTTCAACATATTCAGTGTGAAAGGATCCGCTGACCCCTTATATGAGTTATTGCCCTTTTATGTGTTTGTGCTAATCGTTAACTTTTAAACGGATAATCATAGAAACATGGGACCAACTGCAATGTAATCATTGACCTTTGACCCTGAATATTAGGTAAAGGTCAAAGGTCAAAGTTACTTCAAATATTGAGAATTTAGCTCTTTTTATATCTCTTTTGTCTTTCAACATATACTAAATATCATTGCATATTTAGTATGTCCTTTTAAATCTATTTTAAAGATATAATTCCTGTACCTTAAGACTGACCCCTTTAAAAGTTATTGCCCCTTACAGTATTAACCTTGTTATCGCTACTCCTCCGAAACCGTACACCGTAAAGATACCAAACCTTCACCAATGTCTTCGACTAGTCAAGGAGACTCTTCAATCTATTCATTGCGAAAAGATTCTTCGACCCCTTTTATGAGTTATTGCCCCTGAAAGTTTTTGATTTTTACAAATAATTGAAAAAAATTAAAACCATTTATCCTAGAGACATGGGACGAACTGCATTAGAATCTTCATCCTTTGACCTTTTAATTTATGTCAAGGTCAAAGGTCAAGGTCATTCAAAATATGAGAAATTTAGCTCTTTTTAGATCTCTTTTGTCTTTCAACATATACTACATATCATTGCATCTTTAGTATGTCGTTTTAAATCTATTTTAAAGATTTAATTCCTGTACCCTAAGATTGACCCCTTTAAAAGTTATTGCCCTTTACAGTATTAACCTTGTTATCGCTACTCCTCTGAAACCATAGACCGTAGAGACACCAAACCTTCACCAATGTCTTCAACTATTCAAGGAGACTCTTCAATCTATTCATTGCGAAAAGATTCTTCGACCCCTTTTATGAGTTATTGCCCCTGAAAGTTTTTCATTTTTACAAATAAAAAAAAAAAATTAAAACCATTTATCCTAGAGACATGGGTCCAACTGCATTAGAATCTCCATTATTTGACCTTTTAATTCATGTCAAGGTCAAAGGTCAAGGTCATTCAAAATATGAGAAATTTAGCTCTTTTTAGATCTCTTTTGTCTTTCAACATATACTACATATAATTGAATCTTTAGTATGTCCTTTTAAATCCATTTAAAGATTTGATACCTGTACCCTAAGACTGATCCCTTTAAAAGTTATTGCCCCTTACAGTATTAACCTTGTTATCGCTACCCCTTTGAAACCATAGACCATAGAGACACCAAACCTTCACCAATGTCTTCGGTTTCTCAAAGCACAACTTCAACATATTCAGTGTGAAAGGATCCGCTGACCCCTTATATGAGTTATTGCCCTTTTATGTGTTTGTGCTAATCGTTAACTTTTAAACGGATAATCATAGAAACATGGGAGCAACTGCAATGTGATCATTGACTTTTGACCCTGAATATTAGGTAAAGGTCAAAGGTCAAAGTTACTTCAAATATTGAGAATTTAGCTCTTTTTATATCTCTTTTGTCTTTCAACATACATCATTTTTCATTGCATCATTAGCATGTTCTTTTAAAACCAATTAAAACATCTTTCTTGGCCCTTAAGCCGGGCTCCTTTAAAAATTATTGCCCATCTTACAAATAAAGCTTGTTATCACTAATCCTTCGAAACCGTTAACCCTGGAGATACCAAACCTTAATCATTAATGTTTTGTACTGATTTGGTAAACTCTTCAATCTATTCAGTGCGAAAAGATTCACCAACCCCTTTAAATAGTTATGGCCCCTGAAAGGTTTCCAAGTTTACATTGACTTGAAAGTTTTTTGGCCTCATTTGACCTACTGAAGAATGGATCAAGATTGAAGGTCAAGAAACAAATCCAGAAAAGGTGGAAAGACCTCTAATTGTTCGCGAACAATTAGGATTACTAGTTAGGTCTTTCCATCTTTCTGTGGAAAGACCTATTGATATTCTTCTGTTTATTATGATTAGGTCTTTCCACCTTTCTGTGGAAAGACCTATTGATATTCTTCTGTTTATTATTATTATTATTATTATTATTTTTCCTCCCCGTGATTTTGAGTTTCAAGATTTATCGAAAAGATTTATAGTCCATAAGAATGTACTCTTTAAAAGATTTTGGCAGTTCACCCTGCGTATATGAACTTTGACCCCTCAAGGAGTCATTGCCCCTTTTGCAATAAAAGCTTGTTATCGCTACTCCTCCGAAACCGTACACCGTAAAGATACCAAACCTTCACCAATGTCTTCGACTAATCAAGGAGACTCTTCAATCTATTCATTGCGAAAAGATTCTTCGACCCCTTTTATGAGTTATTGCCCCTGAAAGTTTTTGATTTTTACAAATAATTGAAAAAATTTAAAACCATTTATCCTAGAGACATGGGACCAACTGCATTAGAATCTTCATCCTTTGACCTTTTAATTTATGTCAAGGTCAAAGGTCAAGGTCATTCAAAATATGAGGAATTTAGCTCTTTTTAGATCTCTTTTGTCTTTCAACATATACTACATATCATTGCATCTTTAGTATGTCCTTTCAAATCTATTTTAAAGATTTAATTCCTGTATCTTAAGACTGACCCCTTTAAAAGTTATTGCCCCTTAAAGTATTAACCTTGTTATCGCTACTCCTCCGAAACCGTACACCGTAAAGATACCAAACCTTCACCAATGTCTTCGACTAGTCAAGGAGACTCTTCAATCTATTCATTGCAAAAAGATTCTTCGACCCCTTTTATGAGTTATTGCCCCTGAAAGTTTTTATTTTTTACAAATAATTGAAAAAAATTAAAATCATTTATCCTAGAGACATGGGACCAACTGCATTAGAATCTTCATCCTTTGACCTTTTAATTTATGTCAAGGTCAAAGGTCAAGGTCATTCAAAATATGAGAAATTTAGCTCTTTTTAGATCTCTTTTGTCTTTCAACATATACTACATATCATTGCATCTTTAGTATGTCCTTTTAAATCTATTTTAAAGATTTAATTCCTATACCCTAAGATTGACCCCTTTAAAAGTTATTGCCCTTTACAGTATTAACCTTGTTATCGCTACTCCTCTGACACCATAGACCGTAGAGACACCAAACCTTCACCAATGTCTTCAACTATTCAAGGAGACTCTTCAATCTATTCATTGCAAAAAGATTCTTCGACCCCTTTTATGAGTTATTGCCCCTGAAAGTTTTTGATTTTTACAAATAATTAAAAAAAATTAAAACCATTTATCCTAGAGACATGGGACCAACTGCATTAGAATCTCCATTCTTTGACCTTTTAATTTATGTCAAGGTCAAAGGTCAAGGCCATTCAAAATATGAGAAATTTAGCTCTTTTTAGATCTCTTTTGTCTTTCAACATATACTACATATAATTGAATCTTTAGTATGTCCTTTTAAATCCATTTTAAAGATTTGATACCTGTACCCTAAGACTGACCCCTTTAAAAGTTATTGCCCCTTACATTATTAACCTTGTTATCGCTACCCCTTTGAAACCATAGACCATAGAGACACCAAACCTTCACCAATGTCTTCGGTTTCTCAAAGCACAACTTCAACATATTCAGTGTGAAAGGATCCGCTGACCCCTTATATGAGTTATTGCCCTTTTATGTGTTTGTGCTAATCGTTAACTTTTAAATGGATAATCATAGAAACATGGGACCAACTGCAATGTGATCATTGACCTTTGACCCTGAATATTAGGTAAAGGTCAAAGGTCAAAGTTACTTCAAATATTGAGAATTTAGCTCTTTTTATATCTCTTTTGTCTTTCAACATACATCATTTTTCATTGCATCATTAGTATGTTCTTTTAAAACCAATTAAAACATCTTTCTTGGCCCTTAAGCGGGGCTCCTTTAAAAATTATTGCCCATCTTAAAAATAAAGCTTGTTATCACTAGTCCTTCGAAACCGTTAACCCTGGAGATACCAAACCTAAATCATTAATGTTTTGTACTGATTTAGTAGACTCTTCAATCTATTCAGTGCGAAAAGATTCACCAACCCCTTTAAATAGTTATGGCCCCTGAAAGGTTTCCAAGTTTACATTGACTTGAAAGTTTTTTGGCCTCATTTGACCTACTGAAGAATGAATCAAGATTGAAGGTCAAGAAACAAATCCAGAAAAGGTGGAAAGACCTCTAATTGTTCGCGAACAATTAGGATTACTAGTTATTATTATTATTATTTTTCCTCCCCGTGATTTTGAGTTTCAAGATTTATCGAAAAGATTTATAGTCCATAAGAATGTACTCTTTAAAAGATTTTGGCAGTTCACCCTGCGTATATGAACTTTGACCCCTCAAGGAGTTATTGCCCCTTTTGCAATAAAAGCTTGTTATCGCTACTCCTCCGAAACCGAACACCGTAAAGATACCAAACCTTCACTAATGTCTTCGACTAGTCAAGGAGACTCTTCAATCTATTCATTGCAAAATGATTCTTCGACCCCTTTTATGAGTTATTGCCCCTGAAAGTTTTTGATTTTTACAAATAATTGAAAAAATTTAAAACCATTTATCCTAGAGACATGGGACTAACTGCATTAGAATCTTCATCCTTTGACCTTTTGATTTATATCAAGGTCAAAGGTCAAGGTCATTCAAAATATGAGAAATTTAGCTCTTTTTATATCTCTTTTGTCTTTCAACATATACTACATATCATTCCATCTTTAGTATGTCCTTTTAAATCTATTTTAAAGATTTAATTCCTGTACCCCAAGATTGACCCCTTTAAAAGCTATTGCCCTTTACAGTATTAACCTTGTTATCGCTACTCCTCTGAAACCATAGACCGTAGAGACATCAAACCTTCACCAATGTCTTCAACTATTCAAGGAGACTCTTCAATCTATTCATTGCGAAAAGATTCTTCGACCCCTTTTATGAGTTATTGCCCCTGAAAGTTTTTGATTTTTACAAATAATTGATAAAAATTAAAACCATTTATCCTAGAGACATGGGATTAACTGCATTAGAATTTTTATCCTTTGACCTTTTAATTTATGTCAAGGTCAAAGGTCAAGGTCATTCAAAATATGAGAAATTTAGCTCTTTTGATATATCTTTTGTCTTTCAACATATACTACATATCATTGCATCTTTAGTATGTCGTTTTAAATCTATTTTAAAGATTTAATTTCTCTTCCCTAAGATTGACCCCTTTAAAAGTTATTGCCCTTTACAGTATTAACCTTGTTATCGCTACTCCTCTGAAACCATAGACCGTAGAGACACCAAACCTTCACCAATGTCTTCAACTATTCAAGAAGACTCTTCAATCTATTCATTGCGAAAAGATTCTTCGACCCCTTTTATGAGTTATTGCCCCTGAAAGTTTTTGATTTTTACAAATAATTAAAAAAAATTAAAACCATTTATCCTAGAGACATGGGACCAACTGCATTAGAATCTCCATTCTTTGACCTTTTAATTTATGTCAAGGTCAAAGGTCAAGGTCATTCAAAATATGAGAAATTTAGCTCTTTTTAGATCTCTTTTGTCTTTCAACATATACTACATATAATTGAATCTTTAGTATGTCCTTTTAAATCCATTTTAAAGATTTGATACCTGTACCCTAAGACTGATCCCTTTAAAAGTTATTGCCCCTTACATTATTAACCTTGTTATCGCTACCCCTTTGAAACCATAGACCATAGAGACACCAAACCTTCACCAATGTCTTCGGTTTCTCAAAGCACAACTTCAACATATTCAGTGTGAAAGGATCCGCTGACCCCTTATATGAGTTATTGCCCTTTTATGTGTTTGTGCTAATCGTTAACTTTTAAACGGATAATCATAGAAACATGGGACCAACTGCAATGTGATCATTGACCTTTGACCCTGAATATTAGGTAAAGGTCAAAGGTCAAAGTTACTTCAAATATTGAGAATTTAGCTCTTTTTATATCTCTTTTGTCTTTCAACATACATCATTTTTCATTGCATCATTAGTATGTTCTTTTAAAACCAATTAAAACATCTTTCTTGGCCCTTAAGCCGGGCTCCTTTAAAAATGATTGCCCATCTTACAAATAAAGCTTGTTATCGCTAGTCCTTCGAAACCGTTAACCCTGGAGATACCAAACCTTAATCATTAATGTTTTGTACTGATTTAGTAGACTCTTCAATCTATTCAGTGCGAAAAGATTCACCAACCCCTTTAAATAGTTATGGCCCCTGAAAGTTTTCCAAATTTACATTGACTTGAAAGTTTTTTGGCCTCATTTGACCTACTGAAGAATGGATCAAGATTGAAGGTCAAGAAACAAATCCAGAAAAGGTGGAAAGACCTCTAATTGTTCACGAACAATTAGGATTACTAGTTATTCTTCTTCTTCTTATTATTATTTTTCCTCCCCGTGATTTTGAGTTTCAAGATTTTTCGAAAAGATTTATAGTCCATAAGAATGTACTCCTTGAAAGATTTTGGCAGTTCACCCTGCGTATATGAACTTTGACCCCTCAAGGAGTTATTGCCCCTTTTGCAATAAAAGCTTGTTATCGCTACTCCTCCGAAACCGTACACCGTAAAGATACCAAACCTTCACCAATGTCTTCAACTATTCAAGGAGACTCTTCAATCTATTCATTGCGAAAATATTCTTCGACCCCTTTTATGAGTTATTGCCCCTGAAAGTTTTTGATTTTTACAAATAATTTTTAAAAATTAAAATCATTTATCCTAGAGACATGGGACCAACTGCATTAGAATCTCCATTCTTTTACCTTTTAATCTATGTCAAGGTCAAAGGTCAAGGTCATTCAAAATATGAGAAATTTAGCTCTTTTTAGATCTCTTTTGTCTTTCAACATATACTACATATAATTGAATCTTTAGTATGTCCTTTTAAATCTATTTTAAAGATTTAATTCCTGTACCTTAAGACTGACCCCTTTAAAAGTTATTGCCCCTTAGAGTATTAACCTTGTTATCGCTACTCCTCCGAAACCGTACACCGTAAAGATACCAAACCTTCACCAATGTCTTCGACTAGTCAAGGAGACTCTTCAATCTATTCATTGCAAAAAGATTCTTCGACCCCTTTTATGAGTTATTGCCCCTGAAAGTTTTTCATTTTTACAAATAATTCAAAAAAATTAAAACCATTTATCCTAGAGACATGGGACCAACTGCATTAGAATCTCCATTCTTTGACCTTTTAATTTATGTCAAGGTCAAAGGTCAAGGTCATTCAAAATATGAGAAATTTAGCTCTTTTTATATCTCTTTTGTCTTTGAACATATACTAGATATAATTGAATCTTTAGTATGTCCTTTTAAATCCATTTTAAAGATTTGATACCTGTACCCTAAGACTGACCCCTTTAAAAGTTATTTCCCCTTACATTATTAACCTTGTTATCGCTACTCCTTTGAAACCATAGACCATAGAGACACCAAACCTTCACCAATGTGTTCGGTTTCTCAAAGCACAACTTCAACATATTCAGTGTGAAAGGATCCGTTGACCCCTTATATGAGTTATTGCCCTTTTATGTGTTTGTGCTAATCGTTAACTTTTAAACGTATAATCATAGAAACATGGGACCAACTGCAATGTGATCATTGACCTTTGACCCTGAATATTAGGTAAAGGTCAAAGGTCAAAGTTACTTCAAATATTGAGAATTTAGCTCTTTTTATATCTCTTTTGTCTTTCAACATACATCATTTTTCATTGCATCATTAGTATGTTCTTTTAAAACCAATTAAAACATCTTTCTTGGCCCTTAAGCCGGGCTCCTTTAAAAATTATTGCCCATCTTACAAATAAAGCTTGTTATCACTAGTCCTTCGAAACCGTTAACCCTGGAGATACCAAACCTTAATCATTAATGTTTTGTACTGATTTAGTAGACTCTTCAATCTATTCAGTGCGAAAAGATTCACCAACCCCTTTAAATAGTTATGGCCCCTGAAAGTTTTCCAAATTTACATTGACTTGAAAGTTTTTTGGCCTCATTTGACCTACTGAAGAATGGATCAAGATTGAAGGTCAAGAAACAAATCCAGAAAAGGTGGAAAGACCTCTAATTGTTCGCGAACAATTAGGATTACTAGTTATTATTATTAGGTCTTTCCACCTTTCTGTGGAAAGACCTATTGATATTCTTCTGTTTATTATTATTATTATTATTATTATTATTTTTCCTCCCCGTGATTTTGAGTTTCAAGATTTATCGAAAAGATTTATAGTCCATAAGAATGTACTCCTTAAAAGATTTTGGCAGTTCACCCTGCGTATATGAACTTTGACCCCTCAAGGAGTTATTGCCCCTTTTGCAATAAAAGCTTGTTATCGCTACTCCTCCGAAATCGTACACCGTAAAGATACCAAACCTTCACCAATGTCTTCGGTTTCTCAAAGCACAACTTCAACATATTCAATGTGAAAGGATCCGCTGACCCCTTATATGAGTTATTGCCCTTTTATGTTTTTGTGCTAATCGTTAACTTTTAAACGGATAATCATAGAAACATGGGACCAACTGCAATGTGATCATTGACCTTTGACCTTGAATATTAGGTAAAGATCAAAGGTCAAGGTCACTTCAAATATTGATAATTTAGCTCTTTTTATATCTCTTTTGTCTTTCAACATACATCATTTTTCATTGCATCATTAGTATATTCTTTTAAAACCAATTAAAACTTCTTTCTTGGCCCTTATACCGGGCTCCTTTAAAAATTATTGCCCATCTTACAAATAAAGCTTGTTATCACTAGTCTTTCGAAACCGTTAACCCCGGAGATACCAAACCTTAATCATTAATGTTTTGTATTGATTTAGTAGACTCTTCAATCTATTCAGTGCGAAAAGATTCACCAACCCCTTTAAATAGTTATGGCCCCTGAAAGTTTTCCAAGTTTACATTGACTTGAAAGTTTTTTGGCCTCATTTGAATGGATCAAGATTGAAGGTCAAGAAACAAATCCAGAAAAGGTGGAAAGACCTCTAATTGTTCGAGAACAATTAGGATTACTAGTTATTATTACTCTTCTTTCCGAGAAATTTGTCCGCTCGATTGTATGAAAGTGGTCCGACAGATCCACTTCAAACTTTATGAGCTGATAGGGGGTCACTAGGAGGGGTGCAATCAACTTTTCAAATTTTCAAAATGGCCGTCGTTTCAAGATGGCGGCCAAAAAACGTCAAAAACTCAAGGTTGTCGGATTTCAACCAAATTCTATTTCTAGGGTAATTTAGTGACCCCAAGTCCATTTTCACCATCAACTTTTTTTTTTGAGCCGCCATTTTCAAAATGGCCGCTATATACCGAAATATTTGAAAGTGTTAAAATCTCTACAACATTTGGGTTCTGGAGTAAATGTTGGGTCCACAATTCATTTCTAGCATCAGTATTTCCTTCCAATCAATTTTCAAATGTTTCAAAATGGCCGCCATTGAAGAAAATGACGGCCAAAAATTAAGTCCGTCGGATTTCAACCAAATTCAGTTTTTAGGGTTTTTTGAGAATCCTAAATGCATATCTGGCATCAAAAAGCATTTCTGACATGGGGAGGTGTTCGGAGACATTTGTGTTGGCATCCCAACACAGTTATAGCTCGTTATTATTATTTTCTTCTTCTTATTCTTATTATTCCTCTTCTTTAGTGAGAAATTTGTCCGACCGATTTTGTGAAAGTGCTTCGACAGATCCACTTCAAACTTTGTGAGCTGATAGGGGGTCACTAAGATGGGTGCATTCAACTTTTCAAATTTTCAAAATGGCCGTCGTTTCAAGATGGCAGCCAAAAAACGTCAAAAACTCAAGGTTGTCGGATTTCAACCAAATTCTATTTCTAGGGTACTTTAGTGACCCCGAGTCCATTTCCACCATTAAATTTTTTTTCAGCCGCCATTTTCAAAATGGCCGCCATATACCGAAATATTTCAAAAAGTTGAAATCTTTACAACATTTGGGCTCTGGGGTAAATTGAGGGTCCACAATTCATTACTAGCATCAGTATTTCCTTCCAATCTATTTTCAAATGTTTCAAAATGGCCGCCATTGAAGAAAATGGCGGCCAAAAATCAAGTCCGTCGGATTTCAACCTAATTTAGTTTCTAGGGTTTTCAGAGGATCCTGAGTGCATATCCGGTATCAAAAACCATTTCTGACATGGGGAGGTGTTCGGAGACATTTGTGTTGGCATCCAAACACAGTTATAGCTCGTTATTATTATTCCTCTTCTTTCCTGAGAAATTTGTCCGCTCGATTGTATGAAAGTGCTTCGACAGATCCACTTCAAACTTTGTGAACTGATAGGGGGTCATGAGGAGGGGTGCAATCAACTTTGGAAATTTTCAAAATGGCCGCCGTTTCAAAATGGTGGCCAAAAACGTCAAAAAGTCAAGGTTGTCAGATTTCAACCAAATTCTATTTCTAGGGTAATTTGGTGACCCAAAGTCCATTTCCACCATCAACTTTTTTTTGGAGCCACCATTTTCAAAATGGCCGCCATATACCGAAATATTTGAAAGTGTTAAAATCTCTACAACATTTGGGTTCTGGGGTCAATTGAGCGTCCACAGTTCATTTCTAGCATCAGTATTTTCTTCCAATCTATTTTCAAATGTTTCAAAATGGCCGCCATTGAAGAAAATGGCGGCCAAAATTCAAGTCCGTCGGATTTCAACCTAATTTACTCTATAGGTTTGATGGAGGATTCTGAGTCCATTTCTGGCATCGAAAAGCATTTCTGACATGGGAGGTGTTCGGAGACATTTGTGTTGGCATCCAAACACAGTTATAGCTCGTTATTATTTTCTTCTTATTTTTCCTCTTCTTTAGTGAGAAATTTGTCCGACCGATTTTATGAACGTTCTTCGACTGATCCACTTCAAACTTCGTGAGCTGATAGGGGGTCATTAGAAGGGGTGCAATCAACTTTTCAAATTTTCAAAATGGCCGCCGTTTCAAAATGGCGGGCAAAAAACGTCAAAAACTCAAGGTTGTCGGATTTCAACCAAATTCTATTTCTAGGGTAATTTGGTGACCCAAAGTCCATTTCCACCATCAACTTTTTTTTGGAGCCACCATTTTCAAAATGGCCGTCATATAACGAAATATTTGAAAGTGTTAAAATCTCTACAACATTTGGGTTCTGGGGTAAATGGAGGGTCCACAGTTCATTTCTAGCATCAGTATTTCCTTCCAATCTATTTTCAAATGTTTCAAAATGGCCGCCATTGAAGAAAATGACGGCCAAAATACAAGTCCGTCGGATGTCAACCAAATTTAGTTTCTAGGGTTTTTGGAGGATCCTGAGTGCATATCTGGCATCGAAAAGCATTTCTGACATGGGGAGGTGTTCGGAGACATTTGTGTTGGCATCCCAACACAGTTATAACTCGTTATTATTTTGTTTTTCCGGTACTTTTTTGTCCGGTAGTGTTCTCAGAAACTACAAAGGGGATCAATATGAAACTTTCCAGGATGATAGTATAGCGTTTGTAGATGTGCAAGACGATAGTCATTTTGTCTGCACGTACATGCACGCGCATGCACGTGCATTGCAATTTTGGTACAAAAAATGGAAAATCAGAATATTAAAGGGATCGATATGAGACCTAAATAATATGATAGTATATCATTTGTAGATATGAAAAATGATAGTTATTTTGTCTGCACGCGCGTGCATGCCCATGCACCTGCATTATAAAATTTGTACACTAATTTTGGAATCAGTCACTTTTTTGTTCTTCATTGAAATGGCTTGTTATTTATATATTTATATCATAGGTAGATATTGAGACCCTTAACTGATTTGCATGGTCAACATTACGAATCTACACGCGCATGCGCATGCGCTTCGTTTTGATTGGATGATACTAAAATGTTTGTAACTATCTTATTCATGAAGCGAATGAGTTGATATTCACAATATAGGTAGATAATAAAGGGCGATAACGTTTTTGTTTTTCATGAAATTTTATTGATATTAAGGGTTTAAATGTGTCTTGGTACTCCTTACAAATGGCTTTGGTTAAAATCACAGCTCAGCACGTGCATGAACGTGTGCTGAATTCTGATTGGACGATTTTAAAATGGCTATAACTTCCTTATATTTGATGGAAACGTTATCAAATTCATACTGTGGGTATATGATATATATAAATTCCTGTTGAATGACATCAACAAAAGTGTGGAATCATATACGCGTGCGCGTGTATGCGCGTGCAATGCTTACTTTCATTTCTTGGTACTGAAATGACCATATTGAACGTACTACATGTAATTAAAGGCTAAAATAAAATGATTTTTTGCTATAGGTTTACAATGACATCACTTTTGAATTGGGGAGGATTGGGGAACATACATGTATGTAACGGTCCCCGTTACAATTACAACTAGTTTTCTTCCTATTTTTTCCCTATAATTATCGTGAACGGTATTTCCCGGATATGCGCCGGCCGATTTTCATCAACTTGTGAGGATGATAGATATTCACTTGAACTCGAAAGACATCTTTTTTTGTTTTGATTACGTCACTTATTAGGTAAGATATTGACTTTCACCGATTTGTAGAAGGTCAGTTTGTTCCTCAAATAAAGGGCCGAGAGGGTTAAAAATATCTTCTAAACAACTTAAATTTTGACTTAAAGTTGTTTGTTTTAAAGTTTTGCAACTGTTGATGGCAGGAAAGTTATAATAAACTTTGACACTTTGTTTGTATCAGTATAACTGCTAAGTTTAATGTACGTTACAAATATATGCTCAAGATTGCTAAGGGACTACAGTTAGCTTGAAATCATTGGAATACATGTAGGCACGAAACTGTTGACTTTCTTTAAACAGTAGCATACAAGTACCAGTAGTTTGAATCTTCATATATATTGATTTTGTTACATTATATAAAGGTGTGCACATAATGAATCTTTAAAAAAAAAAACCATCACAGATATCTCAAACAATCCACGGACCAGAGGTGAGATCAGGTGCCAAGGAGTAGTAAGCATCCCCTGTCGATCGGTCACTTCTACCGTGGGCCCAATATTTGGAGGTAAACGGAGTTATCCGTAGTCAACATTAGTGTGCGAAGAATCCCTAACAATTGGTATGAAACAAGTCAGACAGCATTTGACCGAATGACAGGTTGTATTGGCAAAATAGATTATCATATGACCATATAATTTGCAAAATGTTGACCGTGGCTTTAAACGAAATCGTAGAGTAAACAATAATATAAAAAAAAATAAAAAATAAAATGTGTAAGTCAGCCTGATGCCAGCGTGCATAAGTGGTCTGTCCGAATTATGCTAATGAAGGTATCACGTATAACACTATGATAATTCGAAATGCGTTTGATTTTGTCCAACACTTTCGTTATCCCATAGGTGAAATTTCCCTACCATGTAAAATACAATGTGTAATCTTCAACTGTTGTTCCTTTGTACTTCCTTTGTTTGTCTAGTTTTATATCGAATATCACGATGTAGTCCGAAGTTTAGGGAGATACTAACTGGAATTTACGTGATCTAATTAAAATAACAGCAGTTTCTATTGATTCAACGTTTTAGTTTAGAATTGAAACACAAAACAGGAAATTTTTGAAGTCATTATAATAAGTTGTAAAATAATATTGTACGAACATGTTGACAGAGGTGTAAGTGAATCTTGCGTAACATACCTTGTGGTGAGAAAATGTCACCCCCCCCCCCCCCCCCCGATGAAGCCGGGGTTAGATCACAATGCATTGTCTCTCTACGCGCAAAATAAAAATAACATGATAATCACAATCCCCTTGTCTACTGTACAAAAGTTAGAAATTTATACATTGACGCCACAGACGATGGTTTCTGAATAGTTTAATCGTTCCTTTTGTTTTGTTTTTTGTTTTGTCACGAGGAAGGTCGAAATATCAATTGATTTTTAAGCTTTTCGTCACTGTACTCCTTAATGAATAATGATAAACAATATGGATTTCTTGAAGTTAAGATAGTTTTGTGAAACGGTACTGCCGTATCTTATGATTGTCATAAGTCAGATCTTAAGACACTCTAATGATCTATCTTATGACAGATCTTTAAGATAGTTTTGTGCAACCCGGCCCGGGGCTTCCTCAAGATCTAAAGAATGCCTGTACACTCTAAAAACAATGTTTAGGTTTGGAACACTTTTTAAACGTGTTTAGGTCTAAACGTGTTTAGGATTGTGCTTATATCCTAAACGCGAAGTGTAATAAACATGTTCTACCCTAAACATGTTCAGACTGAGAACATGTTTAGCTATGCAAAAATACAGTATCTAAACACAAAATAACATGCTAAACACTTGCTAAACACAATCCTAAACGTCTAAACACAATCCTACACGTCTATGCGTTTAGGTTTTAAACATGATAAGCTTAGTAACATTGTTGACATTAGTTTTACAGTCTTCATGTAGAATATTCCTGTCTTCTGTAAATGAAATTCGAATTGCAGAAAAAATTGCATATCAGAATTGCCATAGTTCAAACTGCTATAGTGTACCAGGCCCCGATAGTGACCATAGTGTACATCATATGCCGTATTGCAAGTATACACTGTCGAGGTCGATATCCAAAATTGATGGAATCATTAGAAGAACCGTCTATGGGCTTCAACCCTTTCCTGTTGGAAATGAGCAGAGTTTAGGAGTATCCAGAAAATTTTGATCTGGAATTCCATTTCAACTTGAACAGGTCTGAACACATTCATATTGAATTAAAAAAAAAAAAGTGTAATTCATTGTCTCTGGTATTAGACGTGCCTTTAGTGTTAATTTAAACCAATGCATCACTCTTACTTTGCATTGGAACAAAATTCATTTAAATCTTGTGAAAGAGAACATCAGTTGCAATTGATCCCCCCCCCCCCTTTTTTTTAATTCAACTTGTGACAGTGCCTGTTGTGCGAAAACTAGCATATCAAAGACAAAAAAAATTGTTGAAATTGTACTTGCGGGATGATATTTAACCATGTATAGTTTACTTCTTATATGTGCATAAGTGATTTTTAATGGTTTTGTCTTTAACATGTATCGCGGAAATGTCAACCGTGTTGTTTCGGCAATTAGAATATAGAAATATAGTTATCGGACTTGCAATGTAATTTGAGAAGAACCGCGCAAACCCACATTGTTCGATTTGAAACATCATGGATCCCATAGACACAGTTTGTAATACAAGGGGTATTCTTGCTAGATTTTGCAATGTTATTCTCCTATAATAGAAGAGAAAGCTACTATTTAAGACTCTTTAATGCTGTGGATTGAGTTTTAAATAGAAGGTTAGCAAATCATTTTGTAATTGAGACAAAGTCAAAACCGAAATACAAGGAGAACTAAACATGTTCAAAACCTAAACACAAAAGAAGTAAACGTGTTCAAAACCTAAACACAATAAGGGTAAACATGTTCAAAACCTAAACATAATAAGGGTTAAACATGTTCTACACCTAAACACAATTAGTTAGACATGTTCCAAACCTAAACACAAAGAGATTTAAACATGTTCAAAACCTAAACACATTGAGTTGAACATGTTCAAAACCTAAACGTAAAAAGTGTTAAACATGTTTAAAACCTAAACACAGAAAGTATTAAACATGTTTAGATTTAGAACGCGTTCAAAACTGTACACAAGAAATGTGTTTAACTTTGTGTTTAGGATCTAAACACCATTTTTAGAGTGTAGGTACTAGCTGTTATTGTTATCAAAACACCCCTCTGGGTAGCTCGAGACCACAGTTTTAAGACATCCAGATACTTGTCTTAAGTCTGTATTGAACTATGCTTTGCTAAGGGATAGGTAGGTTATTCGGAGGGAACGTGGTTTCTGGGACAGAAACAATCTACTAGACTATATGGAGGATGTGGACATCATTGATAAGCTTCGTATACCGCGACATGTAATCTTTATGATGAACTCAATATTCGTTTTGAATATCCCACAGCTAACTTTTTCCCACTTTCGCTGTTTAGGCATGTGCACCTTTTCTTCATTTCTTCCCCTGACCGGACATAATCTGTTAAATTTTCAGCATTTACCCAAGAAGTGACACCTCCCCAAGTTTCCGTCATAACATTCGAACTGTAGTTTTGTTTTAAAAACAAATGTTATATTCTTTTCTCCACCTCGTCAAACAATACTGATATTTCAGCAAATGAAAAGTTTGGTTCATAGACATCTTAAATCTTTTGACACCGATTTGTCTGAGCGCATCCACACGGACTTCGTAGCCGCTATGTGATCACAAGTAAACGTATTTGAATACCGTCCATTTATTGTTTGTATGCACAAAAGCAGTGTTGGATGAATCTAGATGTTTTGGTTAGTTTTCGTACTATTTCATTTCATTCCGTTATTGGCTTTTTCACATAGGAAAGCCTTTGCGCCCAGTATCCATGCATAGTCGAACACGGGTACGCGTTTTCTTCGATTCAATGCGACGTTTGTTATAAATGTACCCGTGTCTTTCGTTTTCCCTAACCTTACGGAATACCTTTTTTGTATTCAGTATATTATTTTGGTGCACAAAACAAGTGCGGCGTTGCTCACTTGTAACAAACCTAGATTGTCTTTTTTCTTTATATATTTCAAATTAGTTAAGCAAGTATTTTATTTTCGGAGGAGAGGAACGGCGGGAGAAAATAAAAAAATATACCAGGCTTTGATATAGTGTTTCTACAAAAATATCATTCAATGCTTTAATTTTTATATCACAATTTCTAAAATTAAATAGTACAGAAATCGAATGTAACTTTTGAAATACGAAATAAAGTGTAGGTCACATGATTTAAAAAATAAGTACATGTACAATGTATCAAATTTTATAAATATATTAGATAATTACAAATGCCTAAACTCGCAATATTTCAACTTTCTATTTATATTTTTATATACTTTAATCTTTCCTTTACATGTAACATTTAGGTTCATCGACGCAGTTAAAAGATTATAAAGGAAACACGGTATTTTACAATGTAACGAGTAACAACGTCCTAAGATCTATCTTAAGATTTCTTGAAGTTAAGATAGTTTTATGAAACAGTTCTGACGTATCTTATGACTGTCATAATTCAGATCTCAAGACACTCTTACGATCTATCTTATGACAATCTCAAGATAGTTTTGTGAAACCCAGCCCTGTAGTATTCCCCAGTGCTAAAGCTAAGCCTAAACTATTCCGTGTGTCAATGCATTGTAGTCTAAACATGATGTTTATATCATATATTTGAATTACTTAATTTTTATCAATCTTTCACGCAACACCTTTAGGGAAATTAACATGAGACGTGCAACATATTCTTTTAATAAAAAAAGTAAAACCATACTAGTGCATTCCACATTGCATATAATGTAAACAATGGAAATATATAGTAATTTGTTTAGAAAATCAGATTCAGAAATGTGAACGTATTTCTGATAATGATAACTACACATGTATATAACTAAATACAATATATCAAAATTTAGTATATTGGTAAATCAATTACATACATGTATTCCGTATGTAACGAATACACTATGTTTAAAAGTACATGACGTTGAAGGCGTGTTTATGTGCCTAAAATAATGGACTTTACATCCAAATCACGTGATATCGTCTTTTGTATAGAGCGAACTACTCTGTGTAGATCATCAAGTTTAAACAGGTTTCCAACTTTCCATAATGGAGAGGCTTCTGGTGAAAATTTTGCTAATCCTTTTGAAAAAAATTATTGACGATATATGGGCTACACTTATCGCCATACAAAATTAAAAAAAAGTAATATACAACCATAGCTTAAATGATTTAACTGTACTTACTATCGTCCATATGTTTTCAGATCTAGGTATAACCATCACCAATTCAAAAAAATAACACAAATTTCATTTAAATGAAATAAATAAACTAGATGAATATTTCTTTTTCTCACTTACATTTATACAAGGCGGGGCAACTCTTACAAACAACGTGTCTGCAAAAGAGATTCACTGTACATGTATAATTTTTGTCGCTTTAGATGAGGAAGCCATAAATTGCCAATTGAATCTGGTAAATGTTTAACTAT
This sequence comes from Ostrea edulis, assembly GCF_947568905.1. Classification (NCBI taxonomy): domain Eukaryota; kingdom Metazoa; phylum Mollusca; class Bivalvia; order Ostreida; family Ostreidae; genus Ostrea; species Ostrea edulis. The sequence continues at coordinate 47,415,115 of NC_079170.1, forward strand.
TGATAGATCTGAAAGATTATGTACTCTTTGTATCAAACTAGAGCTAGGCGATGAATTCTATTATCTATTCAATTGTACTTATTTTCTTCATGAAAGGTGTAGATTCTTGCCAAAACGCATAACTGATTGTGAAAATACTATTAGCTATAGTGAGTATTTGCTTGTCAATAAATTTAAACAAGGTATCTCCTATAACCGTTACCCACTCCCTACATTTCAAAGTAATTAAGTCGGATATTACTACTTTGTGCATTTTGGATCAGATCTTTGCACGAATAAGACATATCCTAAATCGTTCCATACTTAACATTGCTTGGCAAGTCTAAAAACAAAAGCATGTAGTCTCTGGAGTAAATACGTTTGTAGATTTAGCGTAGTTTTAGTGCTAGGTGTATTTGTGTTGTTCTGCTACCCTCTGTTACTATAAATCATATTATATAAACCTGTAGACCTTTGCGTTTGTCCTGAAGATATATAGATCTCTCTCTCTCTCTCTCTCTCTCTCTCTCTCTCTCTCTATATATATATATATTTATATATATATACATATATACTGTTCATAAATCTGTTTATAAACAAGTGAAGGTAACGAAGAAGAATACAAAATTTAGAGAAGTACAAACACGTGCCCTTGGATATACTAGATGTTGAATCAGGTGCATAGGAGGAGTAAACATCGACATATTTCAGTTTTAGGGTTATGACAAAACAGGACGTGTGGAGATAAAATTTGATATTTCAATCCTTTTTGATAATAACATTTTCGAAGATACTAAACAATTTTTGAATATCAAAAATATGTATTATTCACATCTTAGTTCACAAGAAGTTTAGGTTAGGAAGCATGATTCGCATATAATGACTGGGAAACTCTCGGCAAAGTACATTTGTGTACTGGGTACCATTTCATAAAATCAATGTCGTCAAACATATTAAAAAAAAAACGACCTGTAAATTAACAAAATAATCTTACCAATTGTAAATGTTACTAACAAAATCTTGATTCCATTCATAATTTACTTTCAAAAATGGCGGACCGCTACAGGCTTGGTTTTTCAAATTAGATTAGCCCTTTAGGATACAATCATGGCGACGAATTGTCCCGAAGCATTCTCTACCCAGAGTTCCGTGCGCTCCTCGACCTCTGTCAACGGCTTTTTACAGAAATCTTGTAAAAGTTTCTTTGATCCAACATTTATGTTTTGGACTAAATATTTAGTCATATTATGATATGTTTTTGGTGCAATTAAATTGATGCTTACTGTAAATTGTTTAAAATCGCCGTTTTCTGATCATAAATTTGGAACTACTTCGTAATATGCGTATGAATGTAGGATATACACGTGGTGGAGATTTAAATGTAAACATGGAATCAAAAGTAAGAAATGCTGTAAAAATACGATAAAACTTGTAAAATAAGAGACAAACAGCTAAATCGTAAATATGCACTTATTAAAGTGTCAGTTGGCTATGAAAAGAGCCTGATGTATCACCTGTTGCCTGAACTTTTAAAGGGAAAGGAAACCGAGAATGATTGTTTATATCATGTGATTATATTGTCACGTGATTTCAAGCGTTGACAGAGGTGTATGTGAAGCTTGCGTAACGCGCCCTCTGGTGAGAGAATGGTCCCGAAGAATCGGGAGTTTAAAATCCGCATTGATGGTACCCGTAGTTACAATAGATACAGTACCATACTAAAACACTGTCCAAAATATTTAGAATTAAAAGCAAATATATAGATCATACTTCGAAGAAGGATATTTAATCAAAATCATCATCAGAATTTGTTTCATAGGCAGCATCATGTATATAAGAAGGGGCGGATCCAGGAATTGCGGTTACGGGGGGTACCACTTTATGAGGTAGAAGGTGTTGGGGCGAAGCCCTTGTGGGGACCCAGGGGACGAAGCCCCCAAAAGCTCCTGGATTTTACAGATTTTATAGGGCTTGAAATATATCTCCTATTTAGTGATTTGTACTATTTTCTATCATTTTTTATGAGGTGAAATTAATGAAATGACGCAAATGTTAAGGGATTTTGGAAAAAATTGAGTTCTCCCAATAAAGCAATTCAAGAAATCAATATATTTTGTCATTTATTTCTCCGGGAGTGGAAGAAATTATTGCTTCTTACATTGTTTTGTACATTTTTCTAAACAAGATACCACGATTTACGTTAAGTTTGAAAATTTTAGGGGGGGGGGGGTATCCGCCACTGATAAGATATTAAGCGGATTTTAACACACACATAATTACACTGATGCCTGGAGTACCTAAGGCACCAAATGACATTACATATATGTTCGCAACATCCAACCATACCAACTGATGTGAATGAGAAACCTCACATATTTTATGGTGTAAATCAATTGTTGAATAGCGTTTTCTGTATGGTGCAGTATTGACGGTTTGATTTGGATTCAGTTTTACCCCAACAAATGTTTATGAACAGCATTTACAACCTATTGGCACTAATATACCGAATATAATAAAGACATCAATTCTCGCCTCTTTTTATACAACCCTGAGGCCGGTTTTACTGTTACAGAACGCAAATTTCTTGTTAGATTTCCCAGCAAATATAAATGGGACAGAAACAGACACATGCTTTGTTTTTGTACTGAACTGTAGTTCACTGTGCCTTTTAGACAGTCTGTGCACCAGTTGGTTACATATTTGGCTTTTGTCATGAACTCTTCAAGTAACAACATCCATACTTCACAGGAGGCTCCTTACTTGTTTACATTTATTCACTAGTTGCATGTTGGAATATATTACTTGTGATCGTCATTAAGACTGCATAAACTTAGCACAAAATGCCAGAGACAAATAATTATAGGAAGTCTATTCATTAATAAGAAAAAAAATTAGATAGGAAAAATTGGTATTCGAACCACAGATATGGAAACTGGGTTTGTCCAAAAAGTCAGTGAGACTGCCGTTATACCACCTCAGCTATCAATCCCATGACGAAACTTCGAATTTCAAGCTATCTAAAGTCACCCGTCGTGGGCATAGAAATTTTCTTGATAATACGACAAAAGTTATACACAAGAAGTAAGTGGATCAAGTCTCCATTCTTTTATTTACAAAACATATTACACCTGAACATGTACTAACTTATCGCAAAACTACTAAATCGCACTTGCGAAAACTCGATGGCCTAGATTTTACAGAATATGAGGTGTTAAACAAACAGTATAATGCCGAAATAGGTAGGTTTTCAAAGGTCTGTGTCAATCTACAGAAACAAATGTCGGAAATGAAAACAGAAATACCATTTGCATCTGCCATTTCCCCATCCAGGGCCCCTTCTCTACCCAATACGGAATTTAAAGGGACTTCACACACGACCGAATATGCAAGCAAGTAAGCAATACCTGTATAGACAATATAAACAATGGTGTCTGTGTCAACCCGCCTATTCGTGACACATTTACTACTTACCATGTTTATATTATTGAAACAACCACAGCAATTGTAAACAATCGCCACATGTTAAGCGAAAATCAAACAAATACTACGAACACGAACGACAGTGGTGACAAGCAAATAGCCTGTCCAACAAGCGACTACACAGTGCTAAAAGTGTTCGATTGGCCAATCCGTCTAAAATTACAAACACTGCAGGATCACAACCTCGTGAATCTGAAACTAAAACTATCAATGCGAATAACAAAGCTGCACGTTCGATCGAATATCAATCCGAGCACTCACGCACCGCCGGTGATGAGAACATCTTTGAAGGTGTAACGTACAAACGGAAAGCGAGATACTAGATCTCCGGAATAGGACACAGATCTACACGACTTGGTGTGGTGAATTTTCTTAAGCGAAAAGGAATCTCAATCTTAGTTTGTGTTTTTCAAACCGAAACATCCAGGCTCTCTTCGTAATGCTAAAATAAACATAGCACCCTCCGATGCTCAAATCGTGGAGACACCGGGATTCTGGCCTCGTGGTATATTCTGTCGACCATGGCTAAGTGAAAGAGAATGGGAGAACAGGATCACTCGCATGGAGGCAGAAAATAGCGATAACGTAGTGGGTGAAAACTGGGAGTCAGAACAAAGCGGTGTTGACTAACCATAATCTGAGTGTTACTCTTTACTATGTTTGCTGCTTTTTAATTTATTTATATGCCTCAAAACATTAGTATATTGTCTTGGAATGTACGCGACGTTATATCGTCGTCATTATGTTTATGTGATATGCTCGTTCAGACCAACTGTGACATTGCTATAATATGTGAGCATAAGCTCAAATCTACTGGTTTAAATTACTTAGATACAATAAGTCAAGGTTACTGTAGTATTGTATGTATAGAAACTAGTGCTATTAATGACAATAGTGCTCTTGAAAGATCTACCTTTCTGGGAAAAGGTGGAGTAGCTACATGTATCATGTATAAGAGAGACATACAATTCTCAGTTGTTGAAATTTCAGATATTCATTCCACTCGTATTATTGGTATAGAACTAAAGTGTAAACATTGTCGCTCGCTATATATTTTGGTGTATATCTCCCATCTGATAGTAACATACAGTCATATGTTCATATAAAAACTGTTCTGAAATCAATGATATCGAAACGTATGAATTTTCAATAGCAATATCCCATTATTACCTGCATATGCTGTTGATGTCTCTCAACTGATTCGATACGCATTCTTTGTTCTGCCCATGACCAGGTTTTACATCTAGGTAGGTTATTGACAAAGAAGTTAATGTCACAGGGGTTTCAACAATCTCCGTTAAAATCAATATTTTGCAAATTCCATGGTTGTTATAACGGTATTATTTAGCAATGCAACCCGTCATTGTATGATAGCTGTCTGACATGCTTCACACTAATTGATACCGTTCTTTATACACTGATTATGATTACGGATCGTTCCTTAAGTACCTGATCGAGATATAGAGGTCACCGCCGGCGTGACCGGTTAACAGGGGGTGTTTAATCCGCCGTATTCCACCACTGGTATGTCTAGGGATCCGTGTTTGCCGAATTCTTTATTTTGTATTCTTCATAGGGGTTATGAGAATAATAACTGTTCGTTATCTTCACCTTTTCAAAGTACTCATTTTTATTTTAATGTTTTATACGATATTCCTAGTATAGTATTTATCCATTTTGATCTATCTATATTTAGCTTACGCCGGGTATAATTTTAAACAAAAGTCACGATAGAGGTGAAGTTCTTTCACCAATTAAAGATAAAAACTCATTGTATTTCGAAAGTTTTGAAATGAGTGACTTCAATTTGCTAGTTTCAACAATATTTACATCACAACTATTGACATGTTCAACTAAACTTAGCTGAAGAAACAAAAGTAAGAAAACGTATATGGGATTTGTAAGGTTTATTTGTAATCTAAAGTTTGAATGAAATAGTAGATGTATATTTGTAGGAAACATATGAAATGATTCGGGATGATTATTTCCATTATGTAGTCTGAAATCTATTTCCCGATATTCTTTTATTTAGTGACCCATTTGTTTCTCCAACGTAATTCAGTCCACAAAAAAATACACTAAATGTTTCAATTTTTCTTCAGCTTTGAACGTAAAATTCGTCAATTGAGATTACTAATTGATGAATTATAGCAGTTATTGTGCTATGCATATTAAGTGTAAATGAAAAGCAAGCTACTTACCTGTGATGATATATATGTAAACTAGGTCCATGTTCTACTACTTCCGGTGATTTGGGTGTCACTGATCTACACAAAGAGTAACATAGATTAATTCAAGTTTCATGCCATTCTTTTCGAAGAGATACTATAACAATCTCTCACCAGAGGGCGTATTGCGCTATGCTACAACACCTCTGTCAACGTCTGAATGTCAAGATCCTTGGCAAAACTTACTTTCACCAATTGCATCATATGAATAATAATACAAGTTTAAGTTTTAAGCTTTAAATCTTAAAGTAGGTTCACAAAAACAATAAATTCCATGATTATTCTAGTATTATTGAATAATGAATATCTATATAAACTTTTTAATTCGCTCAGGTGTCTCATATTTACCATCTTCTGTTTTTAAAAAATTCAGACAAGTGTTTGATTTGGTTAGATATTATCATTACAGTTTGATATGTTAAGTTAGTTTTAGTACATTTTGATATAACTTTTAGACGTTGACAGAGGTATTAGTGGAGCGTAGCGGGAACGATAACTCTGGGTAGAGATTGATAATTGATAATATGATAGTAACATTTGTTTTAAATGTATTGAATTCCAAAATATCGGAATCATATGCAGTCGTATTCTTCTTAATGGGTTATTAAGTCGTTTATGTAACGCATGTTGTTGGGCAATGGTTGGTTGGTTGTATATTGTTTTAATGTCCCTCGAGATAATTTTTCTCGAGAATTTTTCACTCATATGAAAACGTCATCACTGTTTGTAAAGTGCTTTAAAGTTTTAACCTATTCCCGACACTTACGGCTATTGAGCTGGGAGGGATCTTTATCATGTCACACCTGCTGTGACACTGGGCCTCGGTTTTTGAAGTCTCATCCGAAGGACCGCCTCATTTAGTCGTTTCTTACGACGAGCTAGGGATACTGCGGTCTTATTCTAACCCGGATCAAAACGGGAGTTGGGTTCTATCTATCACAGATTTTCCCCAGCTTTAGGAATAATGTGCAATTGATTGTTAAGGGTGTGATCGGTCGATAGAGGATGTTTAGTCCTCCTAGGTACCTGATCCCATCTCTGGTATATCCAGGAGTCTGTATTTGCCCAAATCTTTATTTTGTATTGCTTATAGGAGGTATGAGATGGATCACTGTTCGTTTGTATTGGCAAACTAGATCGTTATAACGACCATAGAATTTGCGAAATACTGACTTCAATTGAGACTGTTGATACCCCTGTACCATCAACTTGTTTGTTGGTAGCTTGCCTCGATATGTATGTGCATATGTATATGCATGTATATGTGTATATATGTGGATGTGTATATGTATGTAAATGCATATGTGATATGAGTTTGATATAAAATGTGATGGTTTGATAAATATTACAAATTAGAATAAAAACGCCATCTCATCGGTGTTTTTATTGACACATTATATTTAAAGATTGAGCAGGTCAGTTTTGTCTACTAATACAATGCCGCAATGGTTCCTCTTAATCTACTACTAATAGTGACACTTTGTTAAAAGATACGATTTTTACCAATCTTTACTCTGTGCAATTGCATCATTTACGTGTAAGTAATGAATTATCACATGACTTAGTGACTTGTTCAATAACATTCAACGCAAAATGAAAGGATACATAGTTTCTAAAATCTTTTAAGATTTTGTTTGCCACACAAAATAAATTTTCTAAGAAAACTTTAAAATCACACATAAATATCAGGATAAATAATCCTTATTAATATATTTGGAAGAAGGTACTTCTATTTAGAATGATCCTCTACTGCTTACATAGCTTCAAACGTCAGAAGTAATATAACACTATGACCATTGAACGTTTGTTAATTGTTACTTGACGTCGAATGTTTACGTAGTTTCGAAAGGTCTATCTGGTACTCAGTATGTATTTTTGTACCTTAAACATAGATGGAAAACGTTTTATTTACTTTTTCCAGAATCAAAAGTGATAATTATTGAAATTGAGCAAATTCATTGATATCACAAAATGTCGCATATATGTTGAAAATATGTTTATCGGGGATTAAAAAATCAGAGAGTATTTTATTGACGTTTTCAAAAAACTATCATTATTATTATAAAACCATGCAGATATAATTATGCAGAATTTATCCTGTAACCTATTCTTTTTGAATATCTAATTGTTGAAGAAAATATATTATTTTTTTTATCAGAAATAGATGTGACGATCAACAATTCCAATGTTAGCTATTAGAGTTGTTTTGATTGAACAAATATAAACCTAAATGAGAATTTACACAACAATAAATCCAAGACGCTATGGATACATACGCGACTGAAAACAAAGTGCGGGGACACTATTAAAATTTTTGAAATTGATAATACAGGGAACGAATTGGAATTACAAGAATCAAATATCCTTTATGAAGTATTTATCGATGTGTAAACTTAACATAAAAGTGCTTGGCAGTTTTATTCAGTTTGTGAATAAAATGTCCAGAGTTTGCACATCGATAAATTCTTCAAAAAGAATGATTAATCCTATAATGCTCAAATGTGATTGTGGAAAAGCTAGATTTTCATGACTAGTTGAATTTCAAAAGCATTGATGTGTTCATAGAAACATCAAACAGATATTTAAAAAAATACAATTTTTATTCCATTTTACACAATTCTTAAAAATAGTTTTTCTCTCAAGAGTTTAGTCCATAGGACATTTATAAATATTTCCTAATTTCGGGTCGTTCGGAAACATGAGCACATATGCATAAATTGCGTTAAGCTGTGTTACCTGCAATTTCTCTGCTAAATCTTCAAAAAATTTCATTGCATCCCAATTAGTTTTCAACTTTCCTTTAATCATACCGTGTTTCGTAACAATTGTGAGGTCGCTCTGTACACACTGATTTTGATTGCGAATGACTCTCTTTACCTGACCAAGATAAAGGGTTCACGGTGGGTGTAACCAGTCAACAGGGATGTTTACTGATCGGCACCTGATCGGTGGTTCCAGGGGTCTGTGTTAGCCTTACTCTTAAGTTTGAATTCTTTATGGGATTTATGAGATTGGTCACCGTTTGCTATCTTCACTGTCTATCATGTATATGTCAGCAAAGGGAGGATCATTTAAGATACACTTGAATATATTCTTGAAACACTAAGAATCTATCGATATCATCAATATATGTTACTTTCATTCATGGACACTTTTGTTCATTGAAAGGAAGATTCCATTTAATATTTCTGTCTGATTTTCCTTTTTCGTATACTGAAATAAAAATGCTAATAAAATATTTCTATACACAGTTTAAAAAGGTAATAAACTAATGTACATGGAAATTGCTGCAAAGCGTCTGCTAAGACGTTCAAAGAAAATTCTAAAACATCAGTTTTATGTTGAGATGTTTAATAATTATTAATTATTTCGTTCTGAAAATAGTATAATACTTACAGCACTTTGGGTAATAAGGGACTTTGGAGATACGGATCCACTCCGACTTTTATCGCGCGTTGAAACTAATTTGTAGGGCATGTCACTTCCGGATTACAATATAAAAAACTAAGTAAACAAGTATGGAATACTTCAATTTCTATCAAATTCTTGCATTTAAATGCTATCTTTGAAAGAAAGGAATTACTATAACCATTTTATTGGAAAATGCATTTGATTAAACTATGTGAGTTGGCGAGGGAAATAAATCTAGGGAATATTTTGAGGATATCGGTAAGACTTTACACCTTGCATCCAATGATACGCGTCTAAATTAACATTTTCCCTTCCATCTAATTTACACTCGGGTACCTAGCACCAATAGTGACTTGAATCGTCATCGTAGAACTGCGCCTAGCTCTTTACGGACCGTCTGCTAGCGAGACACCATTTGTATTGATGTCAACTTTGCCCTACATTTGATTACTATCACGTGACCATGGTGTATAAACGTCAAATATAATTTGTCATTCCGGCACATCCCGAAAGTTCCGTATTGAATGTAGATATCGTCAACTAGACAAATGTTTAAACTTCGGTAGTGTTGTACTGTTTAATTTTCTATTACGGTACATTCGTGATTTGTTTTATAGCAACCATATGAGGACGTCATACCAAAACACATAATTGTCAGCTATTTAAGATACAAAATATTCTCATGTAAACACTCAAAATAGTTTTGAAAGCTCAGATAGCTCTGTTTAGAACATACATTAAATATTGTATAACTTACAAGCATAGATGATGTATGTTCTGCCTTAACATAACCCCGTTACAGATGAATGGGTAACATGAACCCCAAGTTCTTATGGTTAAACTATTATAGGAATAAAAGGCAGGTCTAATGGTTACCGTTTTGAAGGCTAGAAATACTACTGATGTTTAACCATTCCTATTTTAGCTCATCTGAGTGAAAAATTCAAGTGAGCTTTTTCTGATGTTTGTCTGTCGTCGTTGTTGGCGTTGTTGTCGTAAACTTTTCACATTTTCATCTTCTTCTCCAGAACCATTCGACCAATATGAAGGTCAAACTTCACACTAAACAGCCTTGGATGAAGGGAATTCACGTTTGTTCAAATGAAGGGCCATGCCTCTTTCAAAGGGAGATAATCACAAAAATGCAAAAATAAGGTGGGTTCATTTAAAAATCTTCTTCTCAAGAACTGCTGGGCCAGAAGCGCTGAAATTTATATGACAGCTATCTGACATCGTGCAAATTCAAGTTTGTTAAAACCATGGTCCCAGGGAGTATGATTGGGCCACAATAGGGGATAAAAGATTTACATGCAAATATATAAGGAAAATCTTTAAAAATCTTCTGAAGAACCACTGGGCCAAGAAAACACAAATATACATGAAAGCTTCATGATAAAGTGCAAATTCAAATTTGTCAAAACCATTCCCCCCGGGGGTAGAATGGGGCCACAATTGGGATCAAAGTTTTACATAAAATATATAGTAGCAATGTTTAAAAATCTTCTCAACAACCACTGGGCCAAAAAAGTTTACATTTACATGAAAACTTCCTCATATGATGCAGATTCAAGTTTTTAAAAACATGGCCCCCGGCGGTAGGTTGGGGCCACTATAGGAAATCAAAGTTTTACATACAAATATATGTGGAAAATATTTAAAAATCTTCTCAGGAACCACTAGGCCAAAAAAGTTTATATTTACATGAAAAATTCCTGACATCGTGCAGATTCAAGTTTATTAAAGCCATGGTCCCGGGTTAGGGTGAGACCACAATAGGGGGTCAAAGATTTACATGGGAATATATAGGGGGAATATTTAAAAATCTTCTTCTCAAGAACCACTGAGCCAGAAAAGTTTACATTTACTTGAAAGGTTCCTGATATAATGCAAATTCAAGTTTGTTTAAAACATGGCCCCCGGGGGTAGGTTGGGGACACTAGAGGGGATCAAAGTTTTACATACAAATATATGTGGGAAATATTTAAAAATCTTCTTCTGAAGAACCACTGAGGCAGAAAAGTTTATATTTACATGAAAATTTCCTGACATAGTACAGATTCAAGTTTGTAAAAATCATGGCCTCCGGGGATAGGTTGGGGCCACAAGAGGGAATCAAAGTTTTACAGAGAAATATATAGGGGGAATCTTTAAAAATCTTCTTAAGAACCATTGGGCCAGAAAAGTTTACATTTACATAAAAGGGATCATAGTTTTACATGCAAATATGTTGGGGAACATCTTTAAATATGGATCAATGTGATTCAGGTGAGCGATGTGGCCCATGGGCCACTTGTTTGAAATATTGTTTAATATAACTAACATTACTCATAGTTCTCTGTCGCATTTTTCAAAACTTCATTGTTCATTGAGACTCTAACTTTCATTTTATGAACTAATTAGTTATGAAATAGACAAAATGTTAATTAAACATGACAAAAATAATATGATTATCAATTTATGTGTAAATATATGAATGACGCAGACACACAGAGAAAATTCGAAACACAATTTAGGGAAGATGCAAAATTACAATTGTATTGTACCTGAATATACGTTGCATTACAATTTCGTAAATGCATTTATTGAGAAATGAAACATACATAATAATCTAGTAATTTCTTTGTTAAATATGAAAGGACTTGACCTTGAAATGTAGACAATGTGTTACGACAAACGTTAATACGATAAAATAACTCTCACTGCCACGTCTGAAAGCACCATTTATGGATCGAAATATATGGTACTTCGCATAGTCTCTATATGAGTAAAATAAATTATGGAATGGGAGTAAACAATATACAACCCCCCCCCCCCAAAGTAAATCATTCTTACCTACACGTGTAGCCTCGTTTTGGAATGAAACACTATGAACTTCTAAACAATAAACTACCTCACATATACTCTTTATATGAAATATGTGAAATAACCACATCTACAATTATTTACGACATAAATATACTGTTTTTATGTTAAATGCTATCTTTAATATGCATTATGGATCAACATTTTCCTTAACATTGCTTACATAGTTCCTTGTTTCGTTTTATTATAATGGCGGATCGCATCGCTAGTGATGTCTATTGTTTAAACGGGAATGCATATGTTAGTACCCCGAATCTTTATAATGTACTTTTGATTTATTTATCAAAACATGATCTCTGCACTGTGATAAGTTTATGCATGTGGTACACGAAATGTATTTAGTACATATATAGTGATCTACATTCGAATAGTGTTTGTTCATAATGCTTGATTGGTTCAAATGCATTTACTTCGTGTATGGTTCAGTGAATTGACCCATTCACTGCATGAGTGATTGATTCATGTATTGTTTGTTCACAATTCAAATGACCCCACTCCATGATCACAAAAAGACGTGAATAAATATTTGTCAAACAGCATTGAGACAATGGGGATTATCCATTGTGGATAAACCTGGTTATTTTGTGCAGGTCATATTTAAAGATGCATAACTCTTACTAATGTTTTTTAATTTAGATCGGGTTCAGTATACTAAATTTGTCTTCCTTTAATTTGCGCATGTCATCTAGATTGTTCCTTTCCTTTTCATAGTTTGACAGGAGCAGACGCTCAATTTTTCAATTTGTTTGTGTTAAAAATTCAATATTCGTTACATATAGAAAAATTCTTTGAAAACACCACAATCTCCAATTTGATATGCAATTGTTATACTATTGAGTACTATCTGCTGTGTCGCAGACAAATCGTCAGGCTTTTCTTTTACATGCTGATTTTGAGTACAGTTTACTCGGTTTACCTGATTAAAATATAGGGATCAGGGTAGGTATTAAAGGAAGTGAACATGAAAATGTGACAAAGGGTTTAAATTTGCCATTTTGATGTATATAATGAATTCTGAAAATCACTAAGATGTAGCTTTCTTTAGTAGGGAGATATTTCGAAAAGATTAACTAATCTTTTCAATCCCTGGGAGCTGCCAAATTGAAAAAAAAAGAGTTAATCCTTGAAGGCGTCTGAGGAACACTTCTCTTTTGCCTCGGCATGGTCCCTGTGTTAAATGAAGAGGTGCTTAAGACATATAATTATGTTCATAAACTACCATGAACTTAACCTGATGTGTCAAAACAGACAGTATTACAGAATTTACCTGACAGCCCTGATCAAGAAAGTATATATATATATATATATATATATATATATATATATATATATATATATATATAACTACATGTATATATATGTAGATATAACACGAAAAACTATGCACAGAATGGGTGGTTTTCAGTTTAATATCCATCAAGCCTATTTAACAGGAAGGGGGGAGAAACCCCAGTAAGACTCAATTCAGAAGTTTTCAAGGGCTGCAGATATGGTACACGAAGAAGTACATCGTGATGCTATACAAAACATCAAATGAACCAAACAGTTATACTGAACAGTAATATGATGATGCTAACCTGAACAACCGTACTTACAGTGATATTTTCAGATAATATCTGCAACTAACAGATAAATATAGAATCTATTGACCAGACTGTTATACAGAATAGCATAGGTAGTGCTATACTACTAATAACAGAGTGATACTATACAAAGCATCAACTGAATAAAACTGTTATACTGAGCAGTTAAAAGCCAGTGCATCAAAACTACCAGTGAACTATACTGTTATACTGAACAGCATATGGTAGTGCTATACTGAGCACCCAAACTAATAACAGAGTGATACTATACAAAGTATCACCTGAATCAAAACTGTTATACTGAACAGTTAAACGCCAGTGCATGTAAGCTACCAGTGAACTAGACTGTTATACTGAACAGCTATATGGTAGTACTATACCAAGCATCCAAAAACTATACAGAAAAATAGAGTGAATTATACTAAGTATAAGTGAACCAAACTGTTATACTGAACAATTCAGTGTTGATGCTTTACTGAGCATCATTGTAGGCCATATGAAACCAAGTACACATGCAGTGGTAACAGTACACATATAAAACACAAATGTATGTAGCTGTAAATGATTTCAAGATAATTTGTGTTGCGCTGATTAACTGTAATCATTAAAGTGAACGTTATCCATAAGGGAGCCTATGACAAATTTCTAGACACACAGACAATTATCATTTTGTATGCATAGTACCCCAACTTATACTGGGCTGAATTGACGTGAGTGCACAATTACTGCATTCCTAACACTCCTCCAATACTTAAATACGGAGAAGAGTCCATAAACTCCCCAAGTCTTCGAACATACGAGTGTCCTCGGAGACATATATGGGTTTTCGCAGAATCAGGATCCACCCCGCCATAGACCAAGCGGTACTGCAATCACATGTACGTAAACAAAACAAAAAACAAAAAAATAACTTACTCGAATATCCCTGCAGTGCTTCCAATGTAATGTAGGTAACTGAACCTGTATACTATAAAAGCGAGGAATATCACGATGAATCAAACGTTCTACAGCTCCAAATTTGATTTATTTTCACAGCACAATAACAGGCTTTGGAAAGTTTGGAAAAGGACGTTGAGAAAAAGAACAAAGAATTTGATTGGCTCAAAATCCGTTACTATCCGACGGTGTAAAAATCTACAAAATTCTCACAGCGGCATAAATTGAATTATCTGTTGATAATATTGTTTTAGTACATATAAAGTCATTTACATTAGAATGGTGTTTGTTCATAATGCTTGATTGGTTCAAGTGCATTTACTTCGTGTATGGTTCAGTGAATTGACCCATTCACTGCATGAGTGATTGATTCATGTATTGTTTGTTCACCATTCAAATTACCCCACTCCATGATCACAAAAAGACGTGAATAAATATTTGTTAAACAGCATTGAGACAATGGGGTTTATCCATTGTGGATAAACCTGGTTATTTTGTGCAGGTCATATTTAAAGATGCATAACTCATACTAATGCTATTTAATTTAGATGGGGTTCAGTATACTAAATTTGCCTTCCTTCAATTTGTTCATGTCATCTAGATTGTTCCTTTCACAGTTTGACAGGAGCAAACGCTCAGTTTTTCAATTTGTTTGTGTTAAAAATTCAATATTCGTTACATATAGAAAAATTCTTTGAAAACACCACAATCTCCAATTTGATATGCAATTGTTATACTATTGAATACTATCTGCTGTGTCGCAGACAAATCGTCAGGCTTTTCTTTTACATGCTGATTTTGAGTACAGTTTACATGTTTTACCTGATTAAAATGTAGGGATCAGGGTAGGTGTTAAAGGAAGTGAACATGAAAATGTGACAAAGGGTTTAAATTTGCCATGACATGGTGTGTCTAAGTCCTGTAATAATTGATACAGCTTACATTTATCCATGGATTTATGTATCCAGATAGGAAGGGTCTCAGAGGACTTGGATAACAACGTGTTAAACAAGTAAGAAAAACATACCATCTGTATTCACATGTATTAAAATCTAAACACAGCATGGCATTTGTGTGTAAACATTTCCATTTACACACACATGTGATAGAATACAGTGAAAATTCTGTTGCAGGCATGCTATCAAGATTTATGGCCTACAGACAGTTTATCAACTAGGTCAGATGCGATCAGCCTCGGGGGGGGGGGGGGATCAGAGTAGTTTTAGCCTCATTTGCTCATTTGTTGTGATATAACTTAAGGGAGCATTTCCTTAAGAGTGCTGCAATTATAAAGGATTTCTTGAAACCCTAGACTTTGATATAGATTCTGAATAAGTAATTTTTATTAGTGTAAATAAATAATACAACTGTAAATAGCATCTCCGAAATTTATCTGTGGTCCATGTACATCAATTATTATAAAATATATAAATTACATGTCTATAGTGCAGTACTTTTATGACATAGTCATCTTAATTATCTCCAAATATTTTAAAATCTAATAAAAGTAATTGATTTGGAATCTTGAATTAGAATAAGTTCAGAAGTTGGAGGAGCTGGATATATTTTGTTGGAGTGTTTTCTTCGTTCTCTTAATGCATTGTAATTAGATTTGATTTAAATTCTTTTTCCTCCAAAACTTTATCTATCAATTCTAATATGAATCCATAAACTTCTGCTGTATAACAGTGACTCAGTCAACAGCAATATGTCTCATCTACGTCAGAGCACAGATGCACACTGGTAGATAATGGATGACCTCCATAAACCTGTAACTTGGAGTGTTGAATTTAATAAATCTCGTAATAGAAACAAGCAAATTATAATCAGGCCACACTATTTAGTTTCAATAGGTCTTTTACGTTTATTATGCAACAAATACTTTATTCATGTTCACTTCCGTTAAAGGTCAACAGGGGTGCTGACTTCCACAAGGCACCTGGTCCCACCTTTGGTATGTCCAGGGGTCCGCGTTTGTCTTTCTCTTATTTTTGTGTTGTTTATTTATAGACGTCATTAGATTAATCACTTTTCTTCATCTTCGCTTGTTCATCAACTTAATTTCATAATGGTCATATATAGGAGAACTCTGAAAACTCCACAATTTTTGATTTGATATGCAATTGATATATTATGAAATGCTATCTCTCGTGTTTCATAAAAAAGTATTAGGCGATTCGATATATTCCAGTGAACTCGAAATAAAAGACACCACAGAGTCCTCCACATATGCTTCATACTTGGATATTTTTCAACATATATGTTAACAGCAAACTAGCAAATCAACTTTATGACAAATGGGATGACTTCATTTTCTTTATCGTCAACTTCTCATATATGTATAGCAATATTCCACTATCATCTGCTTATGGTGTGTTTGTCTCTCAAATGGTACGTTACGCAAGAGCTTGTCAGTTTTCAAAATCAAGACTGACTACTGAAAAACAAGTTGATGTTACAAGAGTTCCAACAGCCTCTTTTCAAGTCAACATTTCTCAAACTCTATGGTCGATATAAAGATCTGGTTTGCCAATACAACCTTCTGTGGGTCATGTGTTATCTGACATGTTTCATTGAAATTGTTAAGCCGTTCTTCAAATACGGATTTGACCATTAATCATCCTGTTCACCTGATCACGATTTCCGTGGGAATCCGGGTTACAAAAGGTCCCCAGTTCCAATTGCCTGTCGTAAGAGGCGGCAAAATGGGTCGGTCTTTGAAATGAGTCTGCAAAAATCGATGCCCTGTGTGACAGGAGATATTGTGCGATAAAGGGTCCTCCTTGCTCAATGGCTGTAAGCGCCGAGAATACTTGTAGGTCTAAATTTTGCTGCTCTTTACCAGCAAGAGTGACGTCTCAATATGACTGAACAATTCCCGAAAATGGAGATAAACTATTTACAAACCTGATATCATGACTGATGTGAGCGGTCAACAGGAGGTGTTTACTAGACACCTTATCCCACCACTGTTGTGTCCAGATGGTCCGTGTCTGCCCTACTCGAAATTTTGTATTCTTTATAGGATCTATGATATTGATCATTGTTTGTTATCTTCACTTTTTCATGATCAGATTATTAACATTTTTTTCGATCCATATATCATAGCTTGTAGTTTTACTGAAAATTATGAAGTCGGATATTTGAATCATATTCGAAATACTATTGGATTGTCAAACTGATTGTACAAATTCCAGTTTGCAATTGCAATATATTTTCTCTATGATTCATTCAACAAGATTGTACTGATATGGATTCAAATTCAATGGTCAATGTCAACTGACAGTGAAGTGACTGGTCATCAGATACATTGAGTGGTAAGTAGTGGACATTAGTAATTCTTTATGAAACATGACATTTCTGATAACTATTATGCAGATATCATCTTCACTGTGGATATAATCCTTTCTCCTGATATGAATTCATTCTGAAATTTAGAGTGAAAAATTATGTCTCGTGTTTGAATGTGTTTTAGCTTACTTGAAACGAGATTCGATGTGTCTATAAACGATTTGTCGACAAACTTTGGGCATAGTGTACTTTTTGTTGTAATTATAAAGTACTCTTTCGCAAAGGTGATTGAAATATTTAGACAGCTGGGACGTTTTATGATCTCTTGTGCTAGGACAAGTCAAACAGGGTTTCTATTCATTTTTACTTGAAAGAAATTAAAAGGGTCTTTAAAATATTTTCTGATGAAGAACAGCAAGAGTACAGAGTAGAAGCTTCCCCATATCATGATCCTTTGAGCCAGATTGGGACATAAATGGAGCGCAAGAAATAGATAGAAATATTGTTTTAGAATAAGTTTTGCAAGTATCTTCACTTTTACTATTATATGAACATCAATATTGAGCCTCAGTCAAGTAGGTTTACACATTTAAATCTACGTGCATGATGAAGTCACACTTCGTGTTAAAGTTTTAGTTGCAATTTCAAGTGGACGTCGACCGTTGTGTGTTACATGTTAACTTTCTTGATACCTACCAACCAATTCTTTTCAAATTTGTAGTAAGACATCCTTTAGATAGGGGCAGATCTTGTAAATGTAAGGACTCCTGCTTCTCTGGGACATTAGGGGCGGGGCAAGATTACCTGTACCAAAATTGTAAATTTCATGATCTCCGCGGTAGTGGTTTGGCTCCAGGATGTGACCAAACTTGGTATATAATAATTATGTGTAACACATCTTCGTTAGTGCTATTTATACTAAATTGAAACTATATTGATATTAGGTGGTCCTTTACCAAAATTGTGAATATTGATTTAACAGTTTTGATTACAAGGTGGGATTAAAATGGTCATTGATTAAATGTGTTAAGAATTGGATATTTTTATTAATAACTATCATTCTAATTCTATTCAGATTTGCTATGAAGCATCTTTGTGACAAGGGTGCATAAATTGAAAGTTTCAGGATTCCTGCACCCTTGGGGCCTTAGAGGCGGGGCAAAAACTGTCAAAAGTTGACCATTTTTCAAAAAGTCTTCTTCTCTAGAACTGCACTCCATGGCTCTACAGAACCATTTCAAAACAGCCAAAATTGACCAATTGTCAAATTATTCTTCAACCGCATATGTTTAAGAAAAACTAAATATGTCGTAGAACAAGAAGGTCTCACCAAAATTGTAAATTGCATCATCCCCTAGGTAGATATTCTGATTCCAGGGCGGCGCCAAAATAGGTATATAGGATACATATTTGTAATATATTTGAATAACATCATATTCAAATCTATTGATATTAAATTGAAAGGAAATATATTCAAATCTATAGATTTTATATTGAAAGGGAAGAAATATTTAGAAGGAGTAAGTAGTCTTTTGCTAGAATTGTTTCATGATGCAAGGGAGTAAGGATTTTGATTGTAGAGTGGAGCCAAAAGTATTAAAGTGGTTATTGTCTTCATCATTTGAAAAAAACTTCTTTAAGTTCGCTGATACGGTATATTAACTAAATGCATATCTTGGAAAAGCAGAAAAAGGTTTTATCAAAATTTGGAAGTTTGCAACCCCGGAGATTTGACTCTAGGACGTGTCTAAAATTTAAATGTTAATATTACATATGTTATATTATTTAAAGTATTTCATTAATATTGGCACTTTCGGGGGGCATTAAATCTTTAAGAAGAAATCGTGTTCTGTACTGAGTTTTGTTAGTGTTCTGTTATCGTGACGATAACGAACAGTGATCGATCTCATAACTCCTATAAGCAATACAAAATAGATAGGTTGGGCAAACACGGACCCCTGAACCCACCAGAGGTTGGATCAGGTGCCTAGGAGGAGTAAGCATGCCCTGTCGACCGGTCACATCGGCAGTGAGCCCAATGTGGCTGAATATTAAAATTTTGAAAGTTTTCACTTGGAATACATAGGGAAAATCTTAAAAAATCTTCTTCCCAAGAACCACTGAGCAAGTAAAGTTGAAATTTACATAGCAGCTTTCTGATATAGTGTAGATTTGAATTGGTTAAAATCATGCCCCCCCCCCTTCTCGAGTTAGGGTGGGGCAACAATCGGGGATGAAAATGTTTACGTTGTACTGTGTAGAAAAAATCTCAACAAACCACTGGACCACAAACTTTACATTTACATGAAAACTTCCTGACATAGTCCAGATTAAAGTTTTTGAAAATTAGG
Organism: Ostrea edulis; assembly: GCF_947568905.1. Lineage (NCBI taxonomy): Eukaryota > Metazoa > Mollusca > Bivalvia > Ostreida > Ostreidae > Ostrea > Ostrea edulis. The sequence continues at coordinate 47,435,236 of NC_079170.1, forward strand.
GCCACAGGGTAAGGTGGGGCCAAAATAGAGGATACATTTTTCATATTGGAATACATAAAATATAGAATAGTCCTAACTTTTGCAGCCATTCACCGGCAATGGTGACGTCTCCATATGAGTTAAATATTCTCGAGCAGGACGTTAAACAATATACAATCTATCATATTTTGTATATAGATTTCTTATGACATTTTATTTCATACTATAACATTTGACATAGTGACCTTAAAATTTGACGTACTATTAAGAAAATGTAATCTATGAGATTTCCTATTTTGTATATACATTAATTTTTGGAATCTCACTATTCGCAACTTTAGGACTAGGCTATTGCGCATGTATTAATTCTGACCTTCACCTTCTGCATCCAACATGGCGCAAAGTTTTACATACTTTTTCGTAAGTAGTATTTATCATTTAGTTGATGGTTTATTTCATTAAAAGTACATTTTTAAACAAACGGATCATAAATGCCCTTCTAAGATTGATATCCAATAACATTTCTCACCTAAACACTGCTTTTAAATGTAGTTTCACATACAGAAGAAGCATGGGAATGTGGTTATAAAATTATTTTTTGCAGGTCGATTAACTCGAAGTATAAATTAGTGATATCGATATGCTAAACGTTTCAGAACAATTATTTAGGCTATTTAGCTCTATATACACTATAGCTTTATAATGAATCACTGATGATCGACAAAATAATGAAATAGTAACAAGATTTCGCATTGTAAAGTTATCATACTAATATATGCTTCAATGCACACAGGGTGGTGGGCAGTTAATAACACAAAAGAAATTCTCTCATTTTGACAATTTTTATAACAACATAGTATTGAACATTATGAACTCTAATTAGAACAATATGGTGGTTAACTTACCAATAAACATGTTCAAAAATTATTGTTCAACTTTTTGGCTATGTCATTGCACTTAGAAAGTTAATCTAATTCAGTCTAAAGTATTTTAAAATTCTATATAGTTATAAATTACCGCATTGATCAGTAATATTATTGTGTCTATTTTTTGTAGGCGACAGTGCTCTTTACTGAAGTGTTTGGGATGAAAGAAGGCAGTGGCCAGAGCTCAGTTTCTGTAAGAATATACACAATATGGATGGTGCTCTAAACGTTAGAATGCTGGAATTGGTTGGTTGAGAGTTCTACAGTTTGTATACAAGTATACGTAGGCACATATATATATATATATATACAATAAGCTACTTCACACACAAATTATAAGAGTGAAAGACCAACAAAACACTATCTTACAAGTAAACATTAAGCTAAATCAGAATTTTTACATTTTTTCAATGATCACAGATGTGATTCAAAATGCTTGCCTATTACAATGAATATTCATTCTTATCTCTCTGTATATATATTTTCATGTGTGCATGTTTGAATATGGTAAATGCTAAGTAAGTTCCTGTAAGTCCAGTATGATATACATGTATATATATGATATATAATAAAAAATGTCACACAGCCGATAAAGTATACTTAACTAATTTCTTCAATCTTTCTTATCATATTACTACTCATGTATATTTGTTATACCTATTTGTGGATAACACACACACACACACACACACACACACACACACACACACACACACACACATACACTCACTCACACACGCACGCACGTGTGTGCAAAGTATCTAGTTTTTCAAAGCTTTTATTTAGGAATATTCTATCAGAGATTCGAGTATTCAGGTGGACAAATGTAAATGTATTTTAGTCTTATTATGCTTATTGTAGAGAACAGAAGATCCCTACCCGCAATAGTTTCCTTCGGATTCAGCTGATGTAAGTATAAGTAAATCCTACATCTGAGTCATGACATCAAGTAAGTTTTAAAAAAAAGAAATTCAAATCTGTATCACATATATGTGCAGTCATCAGTTCTTAGCCTGAGTTATCTAATCTGAGATTCCTCTGACCACTTACCTCCACTTTTATATATATACATGACTGGGTCCATCACTTCTTTATGTATATAAAACTACAAGTAAGAGGTTTGGGAATGTCGGAATAGCCCGAGTTAAGGACATATTGAAATTGTCTGTCATTTACTGCTTTTTGGATTTCTACTTCCTCTCCAAAATCAAGAAGTCAAGTTCAAAACCAAACTAACCATAATGTACAAAAATGGGATGAAAACATTATATCATCAACATTAAATAATTTCCCATGACCAATAGCTTATTCCAATATTCATTAACTCTCATGGGAAATTTGAATTTACACATATTTGATCGATTTCTAACACAATATATTTTACTCTAGTATAAGTCTATTGTCTAATATTAATGGATAGTTTTTAACATGGATGCTACATGTTTGTAGTTTTCGGAGACCGACTCAGTAATTGATAAAGTCATAAATAATGAGGTTCATTTACAAATGTTAGATGATTCTGAATGAATATATGACATTATATGGACTTCACAGACAACCAATAGTAGGGGATGGGAATTGTCTCTAGGTCTGTTAGCCTTGCCATATATAGAAAACAAAATCATCACCAAGAGCAACGAAATGTAGCAATATATGAAATTGAACAACATTTGGATACTTTTCTTATGTCTTTCTGTCATTCTAATGGTGATTTAATGACTTATTCAGAAATTCAAAAGGAACTGAATAATCTTAGGCAGTGAGGTACTTTTGCAGGCAGGAATCAATGTTGGCAATGTCTAGGCATTTTGCGATCAATATATTAGTAACTGTTGGTGGTGATCAGGATAATCAAGAAGTTGTGACTCTTGAACATGACTTTGGAAACTCAAATTCTAGAATTCATTTGATTTGGATGAGAGTAGGGGTGGGTATTACGAAACAGTTACTGAAACATCACCACCAGACAATTAAAGAGAACCATTACCATGAGGATTCAAAAGGAATTGTTTCTAGAATTTTTCCCATTCGGCATGTACGAAATTTGACAAGGTAGACAAAATAAAAATGGAAATAAAGGTGATAAATAAGATGGGCAATCCATTTTATCATCAGATATACATGCATGTTGCTGTGTTTTGATATTTGCATTAAATTGAAGTATATTGTTCTATAGAAATGATGCTTATAATTAGTGTGACACCTGCGACCGAGATAGTTCTAGAAAGTTATGTCATTGACATCTGTGACCGAGATTGTTCTAGATGCTATTTTAGTAGAAAGATTACTTAATGGCTGCATCATGGTATTTCAAGATTGTACTAGAAAATTCATTCCTATTATCTATACACAGAATTTCTTATAATAAAATAGCTCTGGTTAGACACTTTTTATGCATTTTGAATTATCATACTGGGAACTACGATTTTGGAATTACTATTTTTACATACGTGTAGATTCTGTTTGGATTTATTGATCAACTGCTATAAGTTAGTATTTTGCCATTGTTACAATTTTCTATTAATTATTGATTGTAGATGAATTATTAGTAATTGATAAATTGTCCTTTGTTAGTATATTCTGCTGCACTATATCAAGGGTTTCTTCAAGCCCATAAAAATGTGTATTCCTTTCAATGTCATGCACAATGCAAGTATGAATAATGTCAACCATACTCTTAGACTGACAGACTATAGCCAGTGGGGAAGGGTATATGGAAACTATTTTGTGTACTTTAATCATGTTCAATTTTCATCTAACAGTTTGTAAGACTAGGTAGTTTATATATGTATTTGTTCCAGTTAAAATTCTTGTTTGAGTTAGATTTATTGTATCTTTTGTGTACTGCCTGTCGATCAATGTAAAATTTTATTGCTTAAAAGAATTTCAAGAAGACCATTCTAGCAGTATGTGCTATTAGATTTCATTTTTGTAACTGATAGACAACTGTAACAGGCATTAAGTCAGTCATGTAGTAGATGACAATGCCAGATGAGCTTATCCGGCAGTTCTATGACAGTATCTTCTTGCAATATTGTCAATGAATTCATGATTAGACAGACAACAATACAGATAATTTGTTGTTTATTAATATTTTGTCTACGTAGTTCCAATATCCTGTGGCGTCATAAGATTTCACAAAGTCAATGATTTGATAAGATGTATGCATGACAGAAACATAAATTTTGTTGTAGTCTTCAATAGTTATTGTAAAAAGTCTTATTAGCCATAATATATTTCAAAGTCTAAGTTATATATGAATAATCAATTGCATATGTTTCAAAATATCGAATCCAAGGACAATAACTCTGTTTTCATTAAATTATTCATAAGGTTCATCATGTGATGGATATTCTTTATTTTTCACAACCATTTTGTATATTTTTATAGAAACAGATTGATGAAATTGTTATGAATAATATTGTATCATTTTAACCAGCTTTTGTGAAATTTTAATAATGCTGTTCAAGGGGAATTGCGATTTTTTGACGTTGATAACAGGTTAATTGTGTTAATTGATAAAAACTGTATTAATACCGCAACATATTAATTTTATCATTTTTTAGCACACCTGAACCGAAGGTTCAAGTGAGTTTTTCTGATCACATTTTGTCCGTCGTCCGTCTGTCTGTCCGTCCGTCTGTCCGTCTGTCCGTCTGTAAACTTTTAGGGGATCAAAGTTTTACATACAAATATATAGGAAAAATCTTTAGAAATCTTCTTCTCAAGAACCACTGGGCGAGAAGAGCTGAGATTTACATGAATGCTTTCTGACAGAATGCAGATTCAAGTTTGTATAAATCATGGGTTTGATGGGGCCACAATAGGGGATCAAAGTTTTACATTCAAATATATAGGAAAAATCTTCTTCTCAAGAACCACTGAGCCAGAAAAGCTGATTTTTACATGAAAACTTTCTGACATAATGCAGATTCAAGTTTGTTCAAATCATGGCCCCCGGGGGTAGGATGGGGCCACAAGGGGGATCAAAGTTTTACATACAAATATATAGTTAAAATCTTCTTCTCAATAACTACTGAGTCAGAAAAGTTGACATTTACAAGAGAAAACTTTCTGACATAGTTAGATTCAAGTTTGTTCAAATCATGGTCCCAAGGGGTAGGATGGGGCCACAAATGGGGGGGGGGCAAAGTTTTACATACAAATATAGGGAAAATCTTTAAAATTCTTTTTCTCAAGAACCACTGGGCCAAAGAAGTTGACATTTACATGAAAGCTCTCTGACGTAGTGTAGATTCAAGTTTGCAAAAATCGTGGCCTCCAGGGGTAGTTGGGGCTATAATAGGGACTAAGGTTTTATATGGAAATATATATGGAAAGTCTTCAGATATGGTCCGAGGTGACTCAGGTGAGCGATGTGGCCCATGGGCCTCTTGGATTTGTTACTAAGATATGTAAGATTGAACGTATAATTCTAGAGGGGTGGAATTACCTTAGCAACTTTTGGCCTGCATACTAATATAAAGTTATATTCATATTGGAGGATAAAATGTTTAACATTAAATAATCTCAACAGTCCAGTAATAGACACAGTGACATATGTGCTTATAGAGCGTGATGTTTGTGCAGGTTAATTAATGCAAGTGAAATTTTGCAAATAAAAATTTCCTCCTTTTTTGTTTACATTTTGATTAAGAAGTTTTAAATAGGCCCATAATACTAACTTAAACTATTAAATGGAATTATAAGAGAATATATTCATTTTAATGCGATTTGTTTCATTGCTGCAGAATTTCAGTTCAAACTGGGCCGAAACGCTCCTGGTTTCTTGAATAAAGCTCAATGTTTTATTCCAATTCAAATGCTTTATTGACGATTACCAAACATGAGGCGTACATCATAAATTAACATCATATACTAGTATATATATATATATATATATATATATATATATATATATAAGAAACATAATACACATTTCAGATTAACCACAATTGTCCTGTGATTTCTCAATTCAGTGTACCTTAGATTAAAACACTCATTCAAATATTGACAAAAATGTTTTGTGAATGTATAATTTTCAGGATTCATGAAGTTTTTATGGAATTTGCATTCAAATCACCCAAATGTTCTGAATATTTATTCCTTAAGTGATCGTATTTTGTACAAATTAATAGGAATTATTTCTCATCCTCAACTTTATTCAATCAGAATTTGCAAAATCTATTAGATCGTGGAATTGGAGGTGTACAGTATTTCCCAACCCCAATATTGAGAGGATGTGGACTTAGTCCTAGTTTATTGAGCAGAGATCTGTAAGCTTTTGGTAATGTAAATTTCAAATATTCTTGCAATTTAAAATTATAATTGTATACTTGGCTATAAAATACAAGTTTTCCACAATTTGTTTGTTTTATGTTATCAAATTGATTACATATTTTATTTTCATAATAGTTTCTTAATTTGTTGCTAAATGTTTCATGGGAAATCTCTAAAGAGAAAAATCCAATCATGTTTGCAATAATACTCAGTGATTTAGTCATGCTTGGACTAGTTTTTATATGAGATAATTTTTCATCCTCTTTAAAAGCATCAATTAACAATGGGTTATTATTTTGGGATGCAAATTCCATAGTTTTTAACCTACAGTAATATTCAAACTTTGATTCATATATCTTAATGTGTAAAGGATATATACCTAATTCCGAAAGTATTGCAACATTAGAAGCTTTCTTATGAACACCTAGTATGTCTTTCAAAATAGTATTTTGTACTTTCTCAAAAGGCAACTTTGATTGGCTATTAATGTCAATCTTAATATCAGTAATCCAGATTCCAGATGAATATGTAACAATAGATAATATGAGAGCCTGATACATTTTAAGCTATACTTGGACTGAAAGATCATTTGAAAAAGGTATTTTAGATTTAATTGAATAATAAGCCTTTCTAGCTTTATCCTCAAGGCTAACACTTGCTCGTCTTAAACTTCCATTTGATGCAAATATTAATCCTAGATATTTATATTCATTAGTTATTTCAACAATATCTCTTCCAAAATAAAAACAAAATGGTTCATTCTTAATCTTTCTCTTTGAGAAAATCATAACTTTTGTCTTATCACGATTTACATCCAGATTCCAATGTTTGCAGTAATCCTGTAACCCATTTATACTATGCTGGAGACCAGATGATGACTCTGAAATCAGTATTAAGTCGTCTGCAAAACATAGATGATTAATAAGAGTAGTACATGTATATAGTATTGCAGGTTCTGTTTTCTCTAAATCTAAATATTCTTGAAAATCATCAATAAATATGTTGAAAAGTGTCGGACTGAGATCACCGCCTTGTTTTACTCCGATATTGGTATAAAATGGCTCACTTTGATAATATCTATCTTTACAAGCACATTTAGTTGATGAATACATATCTTGTAATATTTTTGCAAACTTCCCCCTATTCCCTTTTTAACAATTTCAGTATCATTGCTGATCTCCATACATAATCATAAGCTTTCCTAAAGTCTACGTAACATGCAAATGGTTTTTGTTTTTTGCATGTCAAATACTTCTTCACAAGAGTTTTTAAAATAAATATGCTATCTGATGTTCTGTGATTTCTTTTGTGGACTCAACAAATCATTTTCTTCTAAATAGTCATTCAGTCTCTTTTGTACATTGTAGTAACCCATTAAATAATTTTCCTAGGCATATTTTAAATTTAATATATAATTATAGAGGACTTTGTGTATGAAGCATACACAAAGTCCTCTATAATTATTAGTATTATTTGCATCTCCAGATTTATACAGTGATGAGATGAAAGATAAATTCCATTTTTCTGGCATCTGTCCATCTTGTAGCACGTTATTAAAGAGTTTGATTAATGTTGAGTTCATTACATATGATCCTACCTTGATAAACTCAATTAAAATCAAATCAGTACCATCACTCTTATTAGATTTTAATTTTGAGATACCATCTTTATTTCTCTATAGGTAAAGGGATAATCTAATGGAGAAGGTGATTCCAGCATCAGCTTGTCAATGTCATCATTATACTCTTCATAAGAGTTATCTTTCTTACACAATAAGTTTTTGTAGTGTTTAACAAAATCTCCAATACCCAGTGATGAAATTAGGTCTTGAGAATAGTTATCTTTTACTTTACTTTCACTGAGATTCTTCCAGAATTCTTTAGAGTCTTTCTGTGACACACAATTAATTCTATCGGATAATGATAGAAAATGTTCATTTCTAAGCCCTTTCCTTAGTTTATTATATTCCTTTTTATGAGCAGCAAATGATTGTCTAATATCTGGATTTTTAGGGAATCTCAGGACTTTTACCCAAGTTTACGTACTTCTCTTCTTAATATAATACAATTATTTGACATCCAAGGTTTTCGTTTAGATCTACTTCCATTCATTATAATTCTTACAACTTTAAAGGGCACAGTTTTATTTGCTGCCTTGATATAGATGTGAGTAATATCATTTACTAAGTCATTTACATTTGTACTATTCTGGTTATCTAATAATTCATTGAGATGTACAATATCATTTGTTGATTCCACATCAAGTAAAGCATCAATATAAGCATATCTGCACTGATCAGACCACAAATATTTACCCTTCAATGGTTTAACATCACACTTTTCTCTAGGATTCAAAGTATTGTCATAGGTAATTTTGACACCTACATGTAATAAACAATAATCAGAGAGTTCACATGGTGGTTTGACATTGAAAAACACAATATTGTGAAATAAATAATTTGACGCCATCATATAATCGACCGTACTTGCACCATTCGAATTGAAAAAAGTAAAATTTCCAAGAGAGTCACCAATGAATCGACCATTCAATATTCGAAGTTTACGAGTTTTACATATATCTGTCAATAATTTACCATGTAAGTTGGATTTACAATCTAGATAATTTCTTGCCAATTTTTCGATTTCATTTCTGTCCATGACTGGCCCTCTCCCAATCATCACACCTGATATCGCTGTGATCATTATTCATCTTAGCCAGGAAATGAAAGCGGTTTTCAGTTTCAACATGTATCTCTGGTACACACATTTGTCTTGTAGTATTCTCCTCAGTGCTGTTTTCTTGGTTCACTCCCTGTTGTCTGAGCTCAACTTGTAACATTTGAACTTGAGATTTCATTTCTAAATTTTCTTTTGTTTTTTCTTCAACAAGTTTTTAATTGGTTCCACCGTGTTTTACTTCAAATTGTTTAAGTTTTTCTTCCATTACACTTATTCTCTCTCAGAGTTTTCCACAGTCACCTTCGAAATATTTTCTGGACCATAGATATCCTCTGGTTCATTCTACATTCTAATTTCTCATCCTGCAGAAAAACTGTAACTGCTTCGCTTAATTGTGTCATCAAATTACAAATACTGGTACCTGGAGTTTGTATGCTTTCCTGTATACTGACAAGTGTTTTCTGCATTTCATCCTTCAATAAGTTGCGATAGTTTATGTGAGACTGGATCAATGTTGATGCTATGGGTGTTGACACTATTTTCAAGTCTGATTTGCTATCATCTAGTGCATCAACAAATTTCTCATCACATTCTGTTGATTTATTACCTAGTTCACCTTGTTTGTGTGTACATATTGTACTTTCATCTGTTTTTGTGTTGTCAGGGTGCTTCTCGGACTGTTGGTATCGCTTAAGACTGATAATCGGTGTGTGTTTCTGTACCATTCTCTGATTTTAATCCTAGAATGTCAACAGTTTTCTTCAGCTTTGGAAACTCTTTCTTTACCTATATCATTTAGTTTGCCCCTTGAAAGGTGATGAAATAAGTAGCAAGAAAAACGTGGATTGTAAGCAGTTTGATATCTTTGCCATTTTGAAACAAGTGGATGAATATTTCATTAGGATTGCTTTAATTTTTGCCACATTTGTCACTCCACTCTCAGGTGAAATTATTGACTGAAGCTAGTTGATGGTTGTATCGATAGGACAACGCTTTGATCCAGTTTAAAACACGCTCATTATTTTCGACACGAAAACCTACCATTCTTGCACCCTGTTTATAAAGTTATGTGTATATCAATTCGACCTTGGCATTTATTCCTTTGCCTGTAGGGTTCTTTGGTTTTGAGGAAATTGTGTAATGATTTATTTCTTTGTTGATCTGTTTCTGCATTTCGTTCATGTCCTCGTACTCAGTGTTTGGCATGTTAAAAAGTCTGGACGCCATTTTGATTTCCCAGACGCACGTGTTTAGAAACAAACAATTCAAAGGTACAGAGGGATAGCCTTTTGGTATACGAATTCTGGCCGTTCTTCAATACAAATTATGTTCAAAGTATCAAAAAATATCACTGGTATGTTGTCTAGTGCATAATTAAATGTCCACATACATTTTCTCTCTGGCTACGTTTTGTCGCCATTTTACCTCAGGCTCGTGCTTGGAAAATTTGTTTTAATGTTTAAACATGTGAATATTGAGAATATGTAAAAATAAAACTTGTAAAAACATGTATGTATTTAGAATGTACATTTTAAACCAGGAAGGTATCAGAAATTATCCTGGACAATTTTGTTGTCTTGGTGTGATATATTCTCTGACTGATGAGTCCCGGGAGACAAACCGACATATATAGTCATCAGATTCATTTACCACAAAACATGGCACGGTCGTATAACCTTGTGATTTTCATACAGACTTACTTTTCAAATATGATAGGCTGTAGAAAACCACAAGATTTATCTGCATCATATAACTTGTATACATTACAGAGTTGGTCGATTCTGTAGGTCAATGATAGCTATTTAAATCATTTGAAAGGCGAATGAATTTAAAATACCTTATTAAAATGTAATGAACTTGATTATTGCCAAAGAAGATTTCATAAAGATTAGATCTACCATACATACGCAAATATCATCCATCGCCTTGAATGTGCTCATATCAAAATATTAAAAAAATGTAAGTAAAATTTTGAAGTTTTGGCTAAGAAATAGCGATCCAAGTAAATTTGGGAGCGTATAATTCTACTATGTGACGTTTTGGCGCCATTTCGTTTGTATATTTGAAGAGAGGGTGTTGCCCCCAAATGACTTCAATAGGTAAAAGTGTGTCATCTTCCACTTTATTTTTCTTGATTTTACTAGGCCAAATTTATATGCTAATCGTACCTTCTCCTTTACAGTATTTGCAGAATTAATTTCATTGTTTAATATGACTAACTATGAATTTGTTTAAAATGAAAATTGTACACAAAATTAACAAGACCTAATTTTCTTTACAGAAATAAAGTTCCTGAAAAGACGATATGTGTACCAAATTGATGCATCAAGTCCTGCAAGGAAATTTGTTGGTTTTTGTGAAATAAAAGCGTGATATTTTCTCAACAATAATGGATGTTTTGAGAAGACTAACTCATGTATTCATTATACAGATGTAGTTGAAACCCCTGTACCATCAACATGTTTGTCAGTAGCTTGCCTCGATTTAAAAACAGACTATACACAGAACAAGCTCTTGCGTATTGAATCAGTTGAGATATATAAACACCATATGCAGGTGATAATGGAATATTGCTAAATAAATATGGGAAGTTGACGATGGAGAAGCTGAAATCATCCCGCTTGTCATACAGTTGAGTTGTCAGTTTGCCGATAATGTCTACTTTCAGTAAAATATCTAAGTATGAAGCAGAAGTGGACGACTCTGTGGTGTCTTTAATTTCGAGCTCACAGGGATAGGTGGAATCGACATATGAATGCAAGTTATCTATGAAGAGTCCGCTAAAAGAGTACGGAGGCAAAAAAGGGGACTCCTGGGGCTAGCATATTTCACCCTCAGTTTGGGGCTTTAGGGTTACGACCTGGGGTCTCGCAAGGGAGGGATCACTTTTAGACTTTTTTAAGCAATTGCGTAATGGTGTTGGAATAAAGTAAAACTGCTAAAGGATTAGAAAACGATTATGTATAAAACATACAGCCTTAAAAGGCCTTGAAGGGCATCGTGTAGGGTCATAATGTGCTAATAACAACTTAATCTTTAAAGAGCCCGTTAAAAGAGTATTCAGGCAAAAGGGGACCCCTAGAGCTATCATCTTTCATCCTCAGTTTGGGGCTTTAGGGGTACTACCTAGAGCCTCCCAAGGGTGGGGCCACTTTTCAGACCTCTCTAGTAATAACTATTGACTAAAACAAAGAGGCTTTTGCAGTTGAACAAATCTGATAAACAACTAGAGAACAACAAGGTCAAACACATACAACCCTTAAAATGGGTCCCATAGGCCTCTAAGGACAATTGAGCTCATCTGAAAGTTCATGATTTTATAGGTTCATAATGGAGGCTAATAATAACCTAATCGTCGGAGAGACCGCTAAAACATTATGCAGGCAAGAAAGGGGACTCCTAAAGCTATCATTTTCCATGCTCAGTTTGGGGCAGTGTGGTTACCACCGGGGACCTCCAAGGGTGGGGCCACTTTTCAGACCTCTCTAATAATTGACTAAAGGGTGTTAAAATAAAATAAAACTGATAAAGGACAAGAGAACAATGATGTGAAACACTTATAATCAATAAAAAAGATCACTTACATGTAGGACTTTAAGGGCATTAGGTGTTTGTACCTCGAACTGCCTGGGTAATCTACCATGCAACACTGGATCAGTGACGATTGTTGCCAATGTCACATCGTTATTCAGTGTTTCTTTCCAAACGTTCTCAGCTATTTTAGCCTCCTCAAATTGAGCACTTTGTTCGAATATTTCTTGTTTCATTTCTAGATCATTGAGTGCTCTTTCAACTTCTTGTTTTTCTTTCAGTTTTCTCAGTTTTTGCTCAGCAATGTTTTGCCAAACGTTCTCAGCTATTTTAGCCTCCTCAAATTGAGCACGTTGTTCGAATATTTCTTGTTTCATATCTAAATCATTGAGTGCTCTTTCAACTTCTTGTTTTTCTTTCAGTTTTCTCAGTTTTTGCTCAGCCATTAGCCTCATAATCTTGGCGTTTTGAAGTTTAGAAAATGATGACGCAACATATCTTACAGATCGGCGGGAGCTGCTGACTATATAACCGTCAATATCGAGTATCAAATCTTGGTGCATAGGGATACGCTATGGAAGATCATGAAAAGTTACGGAATCCCATCATGTTTAGTCAGATCGAATGTATTGTGCAAACCGGGAATGGACAAACAGAGTGGTTTCAAGTGAGGTCAGGAGTGAAACAAGGGTGTAACATGTCGGGATTCCCATTTATCCTGGACTATGAGAAAAGCTACAGCAGAAAACAACACGGATATAAGATGGAAATTTACCAGCAAGTTAGAAGACCTTGACTTTGCTGATGAAATTGTTCTTCTATCAAGCAGCAGACATCAGATACAAACAAATACTGACAACGTTAATGAAATAGCAGGAACTACTGGGCTTAAGATCAACACCCGTAAAACGCAAATGATGAGGATAATTCCAACATCAAGTGCACCAGTAACTATGAATGGGAAATATCTGGTTGATAGATTCATATATCTCGGTGCAACAGTCAGCAAAATTGGTGGGGTTACAGAAGACATGAAAAGGAGAATAGGCCTTGCCAGGATTGTGTTTAACAAGCTTAGCGAATTCTTGAAAGACAGCCACCTTGGAAGAAAGACCAAATTGAAAATATTGAGATCAAATGTTGTATCAGTCTAGTTATACAGGTCAGAGACATGGACGGTTACAAAGGGAGATGAAAAAGATTAGACTTATTCCTCCATTCATGCCTGAGAAGGATATTGAAAATATATTGGCCGGAGAAGATCCACACCATCAATTTGAGGAAAAGAACAGAGATGGATAAGATCAGTGTCTTAATGAGAGTAAAAAGATGGACCTGGATTGGACATGTTTTGAGAAAAAATGCACATAACACACCTGAAAGTAGAAGGAAAAGAGGTCGGACAAAGGAAACGTGGAGAAGAACGGTGGAGGGAGAAAGAGAGCAGCTAGGGTTTACAAACTAGAGTGAAACAACAAGAGCTGCACAAGACAGGAAAAACTGGAAAATGTGTGTTAGAGGCCCTATTCTCCAGGAGGAGGGAAGGAACTAAGTCATTTTAAATCATTAACTTACCATGGAAAATATTAATAAAGAAAAATTAATAGAAAAATAATTATCATACTGAAAGACTTGAATTTTCAAATTTTATATCCAATGAATAAAAGCCCCCCCCCCCCCCTCCCCCCCCCCGAATACAACATACAACATTGTCAAATATAAATTAATTTTTCCAACAATTTTGACAAACATATAGCCTTCTTAAATTGAATTTACTTTTCTTCGTAATTTAGTTTTACACCTGGTATAATACATGAATGTATTTATGTATCACATCAAATTTTAAAGCGAACGAGTCCGGTGTGTATAGAAGGTTTGCCTGATTTGGGATGAATTTATGTGAAAGTTCGTAGATTTAGAATACCGATATCCTGTGGATTAAAACAGAGCATATATATATATATATATATATATATATATATATATATATAATTTCATTTTGTGCAATAGAAATGGTATCATTTTTTTTGCTTTATTTCTGTGCAGATATAAATATCTAATACAACTCTCTCCCCTATTCATACCATCTTTCATACTGACAATATTGATGAAAAGCTTTAAAACATGAAAATGTTATAATCAATATTTCCCCCTTTATATTATAAATTGCTTTCTTCAAACAAAGTGCTCCACTCTGTCCTTTCGGTATTGATATATTCAAATAATTAAAGATATCTTCAATTATTTGAGTTAATGTAAATTTTGCGTTTCATACCACAAAGCCTTAAAAAGTCGGGATTTCGCACTGAAGTACATGCACGTGTATATTGAGAGTCTCTCTCGAAAAGAACATTTTAAACGTATCTATACAGACGTATTTGGCGAAACATGGCATCAGTGTCTGTCAGCTAACATCCAAGGCTGTACTCGTCAATCCTGGTACCGAAAATACATCACTGTCAACGTTGAACGATCCGGAAAATCTTACTCAGACATTCCGACTTTGACATTAGTGTGCAGGAAATGGATGTCCGGTAACAGTATTGACGAGTACAGCCTTGGATGTTAGCTAACATACCCCACTTATGGGACAGAACACTTGAAACCTACCTGGAGAAATATTGGGACAGACCAGGGAGCTACAGATCTTCAGCTAGCTAGGATATGACAATAATCGTTCAGATTTCAAAATGCAAAATAATGTGTATAAAAGGGGACGACATCGGAACTCATTCATTTAACAAACAACTACGACGTGCATTTTTTGCGTTGAACGAGAACTGAATCACAAACCCTTTTTATGGAAGGCTTTCATGAAGTTTGCCATTCAGTTCTTGCATTCTATTATCGTTGCACAGCAAAATATATACAGTTAATTCTATAACAATACATGTAGATAAGGCTCTTGAAGGGAATTCAGGTTATCATATTATACAAATGACAATAGTGTATAGAAATTCATGTACAACATATATTCCTCGGTGTTTTTCAAAGAGCTAGGTTCGTGACCTGCGTAATATTTCGTCTTGGGATATCGTTGTTCACCAATACATGTTCATTAGTTCACGGCTAGTGATACCCAGGACTAGGGCAAGGATGATCATTGAATAACTAATTGTTACCAGTGATGCATCTGAACTTTGCATACTGGTTGTTGTTGATCTGCAAAAGACAACAAATTAATTATATCAATATTTTAATCAGACACCTAAATGCTTGATTATCTTTTCATTTGAAATCGAATTCCTAATGTTTGTTGGTTGTAGTTTCTGGAAGATTTACAATTTCTCGTACTCGACTTCGTAAATGATAAAAAATATGATGCAAGATACACCAAAATGAAAGCATAAAAAAGAAAATGAGTGACTCTATCACGCTGAGAACCCACAGAAGGACAAATATCAAAGTTAAAATTGAAACTCTCCAGAAAGAGAAAAAAATTGCATTCTAGTTAAAACAATCAATCCATAAATTCCAAAAATGGGTTTTCGATGTGCTCATTTATAAGGAAGATTGAAAAAAATACTACGTTGCGTATTTAAAATCACGTATAAGCAAAAAACGCACAAAATAACAGTAATTTAACTTTTCCAAGCAGGTGTTCATATGGAGTGGGCCAAGTCTCCATTGTGAACTGAGTAAAATATGTTACTATATGTTCAGGTGTAAATTGTTTTGTAAATAAAAGTATGTAGACTTGATCCACTCTGTGAAAAAACGTATTTCTTGTCATCTAACTTTTGTCGTAGTATCAAGAAAACTTCTATGTCCACGTCGAGTGAATTTATATAACTTGAAATTCGGAAATTGTTCATGGGATGGAAAGCCGGGGTGGTATAGCGACAGACTCGTTAACGTTTTTGGATAGGCCAATATTTCATATCTGTGATTCGAATACCAATTTGTCCTACCTATTTTTTTGTATGAATTATTTGACTTCCCATAATTATTTGTCTCTGGCATTTTATGCGAAGTATTACTCATAGCTTGCAGTCTTAATGGCGATCACAAGTAATAGTTTCCAACATGCAGCTATTGCATAAATGTAAACAAGTATGGGACCTCCTGTGAAGTATGGATGTTATTTATGTAAACGACACGTTAAAAGTTAAAAGAGAACAATTTTAACAATGCTTGATAAAGTTACTTGAAGAGACCATGACAAAAGCCAAATATGTAACCAGTGCAGACTGTTTAAAAGGCACAATGAACTCGCAGTTCAGTACAAAAACAAAAGCAAATCAAGTGTCTGTTTCTCTCCCAGTTGTATTTGCTGGGAAGTCTTAACAGCAAATGTACGTTCTGTTACGGTAAAACCGACCTCAGAGTTGTACCAAAAGAAGCGAAAACTGATGCCTTTATCATATTCGGTATATTAGTACCAGTAGGTTGAATTGTAAATGCTGTTCAAAACATTTGTTGGGCAAAAACTGAATCCAAATCAAAGCATTAATACTGCACCATACAGAAGAAGCTATTCCACATTTGATTTACACTACAAAACATCCGAGGTTTCTCATTCACATTAGTTAACATGTCAACGGAAATGCGGAGCACTTACTGTTGAACGTTACGCGCATATATATGCATTGTCATTTGGTACCATAAGTACTCCGGGCATAATTGTAATTACCGGTATGTGTGTGTGATAAAAACCGCTTAATGTATGATATACATTATGCTACCTGTGAAAGTAATTCTGATGATGAGTTTGGTAAAATTTTCTTCTTAGAAGTATGATCTATATATTTGTTTTGAATTCTAAATAGTTTGGATAGCATTTTAGTACGGTATTCTATCTTTTGTAAATACGGGTACCATCAATGCAGATTTTAAACTCCCGATTCGCGACCGGTGCCCATTTATGAATAGGCTTATTGTTCGCAAAGTTCAACCATATTCTTAGACACTTTATTTTCAACAGAAAAAAAACACACTACAACAATTGGTATAGAGTAATGCAGAGAAAGATTTCACAATTTTATGAGACAAAGTAAACTTCTTGTACTTAGGTAGCCATTCACCCTCATTTTTTCATTGGGGGAAACCTACGAGGTTAGATCGTACCATACTTGTAAGATATAATTCTCGTGGGTTTCACACGATGTATCATTTGTGAAATCAGTGGTAGATTAAGTGTCATCACCTTTTATTTTACAAATTTGGGTATAAAGAAAGAAATCGCACGTACAATGAAATTGCATGTTCATTATAGTTATCATGTAAAAACTAAGAAAATTGGATCCTTTCTAACAAAGATAAAATTTACATACATGTTTACGAACTAAACTAAATTAATTGTATTTCGAGATATCGAATACGATGGTTAATATAACTTTTCCATACTTCTAATTGTAAAGGTGCCAAAATATTTTTTGCGGGAAAGAGAAGGAAAATACTGATAATGATGATAAACCGAAAGTTATAATGGCCTAAATATAGCCATATCCATCCAAAGTAGCATTTATTCCCCAACGAAGTTAAGTATCGAAGTTATTTCCATCATAAATGAAAATTTCTAAGTATAGTATCAAAGCTTTTATCATAATTATAGTAAACGATAGTATCAATAACCATAGCAACTAATGTTATTTTTCTATAAGGTTGAAGTAATTTAAAACACAAGAAATACCTATGCTCATAACTGTTGCAGTCATTTGTTCCGTTTTCGTATCTTCCATATCCTTGACCTGTAAATAAGCATCGATGTTTCTTAAAATTTCAAGCACACTTTCACATGCATGTGTATTTATTGCCATTCAAGGGCCCAGAGAGGCTTATTAGAAATAGTAAAACATGTCAAATTATGCATAGCATAGAAAACAACGGAAGGTACCAAGGGACGATGCTTCAGAAACATTACATGTATATTACACCATGTTAATATATTGTAATTATTTATTACCTTATAATACCAAAATCATATTAATTGTTCCACCTTATACCAAACGTTGTCATCCCAAGAAATATATGCACTATGTAAGTTAGATGACTACTTGTATTATGAATAATTTATCCAAACAGGTTTAATGTGTGAAAGATATTGGGGATTAAACAGTGTAACCCATGGTATATTAATCACAAAAGGTAAATAAATTTTGACAATTGCAGTAACACCATTTTATTCTCGTTATTCATCAACCAAGTAAATTTATCATTTGGGTGTAGATTAGAAAAAAAAATGTTACAACGTTCACTAACTCTTGTTTGTCTTCATTGATGTTTTCTCAAAATAGTAATATATACTCATTTTGGCTTGTTGAACATCCGTTTGAGTTAGTCATATTGATCAAATAGAATGTATTGTATATCAAGTGGTAAAGAAACTGGAATAAGCACACATAAACCTAGACGATATGAATCGACCTTAAAATCACAAACCGACTCCATGTTTTTAGATTCTCCGATTGTATTACTAACCTTAGATTTGCTCAAGTCTCTATGTTGTTTTTTTTACTTTATCATTTCGTACAAATTGTATTGTAGTTTCAGAAATCTAAATACCTGCTCTCTACCATATTATATATCACAAAACAAACTATGTTTGGCATTATCAAAAAATATTAAAAAGAGCACTGAATATTAAACATTGAGACTTGAGCAAGTCTATACTAACCTCAATACACCTTTTTCTGAAAGATACGATAATGATAAAAGAATACTATCTCATGTTTTAAAATTGAACATCATTTTGTATTGCAATCCGATTTTGAATGAATGATGTTTAATTTATTCTAGCAATATGTTTTTATTCATTACAAAAGTTTAAACCTACATGCAGGATAAAAAACTCTAAAAATCAGAATATAGCCTGCATACTTATTGTGTTGGATAGGTACCGCTTCTTAGGACAACATGGTAGCCCTTTACAACTGGTATCTTCGGAAAATGTAATTCTTGTTCCGCTTGCATCGATGATAGGACGGTAACCCTACACAAATAACCATGCATATGTTTATTCTTTATGACTTAATGATACAAATGATACAGACACACTTTACCAACAAAGACATGCAGCAAAATAACAGATTTACCAAAAGCTTTGTAAATGTTGTACTATAGACTTTTCCCCGTGTAAATATTATCCCGAAGAACCGGCAGGTTAGGAACCCCTCCCTCCCCGGAAAAATGGACCCTGCATAGAATCCCCCCAAGAAGAATTAACACAGGCCCATCGACACAATATAGAATTTCCCCCAAATGACAGCACGTCCCCCTTAGATATCTATCCTTTTCCGGTTCGATTACTAGAATGTATAAAACAATATCAATTGAAAACGTGAAATCTTATGTTAAAATTCATTTGATACAATTAGGTATAAATCACATGTAATATATTAAATTAAACATAAGCAGATATATAATTTCGAAAATAAATTTTCGATCTAAATGATCGATTTGCTTGACAAATGCATAAACGAATATCATTTGATGTTACTGTATAAGATGAGAAGGAAATTACTTTTCCCTCTATCATCTCAATCTGGGACACGACGATCCATGTCAACACGGATCGTTAAAAACGGAGTCTGACCGGGACCTGGATAACTACAGAACTTGACACAGCGTTAGACTTATGGTATCGTCTAAACCGCAACTATGAACTCTGTCATTTTCTACAGAGCATTCAGGATTTGTTTCGATCGTGCATTGACACATTTTGAAAATTAAACAAGAATCCTTGGATTCCCAGATCATTGTCAAATGAGCGAACAGAAATAAGATTACACTGCTGAGATCCGACAATCGAAAGGTATCTTTATGTATCTTTTAGACATTGAGGAAAATCCCGTCTGAAGAACCATTGTTAAACTCTTTCTGAATTGTCTGTGGGGAAAATTTGCTTAAAGGTTACAGTCAGCAAAAAAAGAAGAAAAAAAAAACCCCCACAAAAAACCCAAACAAAACAAAAAAAACAAAACAAAAAACAAAAATAAAACAAAAAAAAACAAAAAACAAAAAAAAAAAAAAAAACCACGGATTACCTCACAGAAGAAGAATAGCAGCAAAAATTACAATACGCGACTTCAGAAGTAAAAGGGCCTGAACTCTTAGAAAAATTCTCAATCATTTATCAAGAGAAAGAAGAATTTCTGGAAGACTGTCCTTTCGGAAACGTCAACTTAATCCGACCATCGCGAATAGTTTTGGAGGATGGACTGATGTATTGAGCGGGGACCGTATCGTAAAATAGATGTCCTAAAAATTAAGCGTTGGAGACCAAAGGTGGGTAATCTGTGTGCAAAGTCAAAGGTTTGACTCTGAGTTCCTGTACCTCAAGAATTGTATCGCTCCATACCTTGGAAAAATGTTAACATGGTGTTCGCACTGTCCCCTTGGTGTATGATATACGACAAAGGGTTCATTATTATGACATTCTTCCTGATGGTTATTGAAATTGCGTCTTTAGAAACGCCAGTTTGCAGAATGAAATCCGTCTATTCCCACTTATGCCCGATTATCGAATCGGCTAGCGTCTTTTCAAAAGACACCTGACAGCTTAATATATTATTACCTAACTGGGTTCCGGTGATAATATGCGTTGTTTTTATTGCCAATTGTGTCTTAGATATTTGGAAAGTTTCGACAATCCTTGGCTATAACGTGACTATTAGAATCTGCATTGTGCTCTAGTGCTGTGCAATAAAAGTACGATATGGGTACGACAAACTTTCAACGCCTATACCAGAGGTAAAACTACCCTTAAAGGATACCAGGAACCCTACTTGTATATAGAAATGTCACACTAGTTAAGAACGAGACTTGAGATTTGCTTTTTTACCTTGTAGACATTTATGTTGTTGTGCTGTGTGAATCTTTGGGGAACAAGCAAATTATTAATAAAACTGCAATGGTCTTCCTTAACAAATTGCGTTAGCAATAAACTGAACTGATGCACGCATCAAATCAATCATTGCTCTCATCAATTGAAGTAATGCATGTATCAATATAGTGGATTTATTGCTTCAACCTACGCTATCTTTTGATGCTTGCATATTGATACATTTATGATTAAGCACAACACTGTCTGTCTTGAGAAAAAAGTTTTCCTTGTATATTCCCTTTGTTCCATACCGTGGTCCAACCCAACCTGGGGCAATAATTTGAGCAAACAAATGTCCAATATATCCAAATCCCTTATTGTGGTTCCACCACACCATCGGGATTGTTATTTTTGCATCTACATTCATTAAGGAACCCTTCACATAAGTTTTGTATTTTCTGGTTCAGTGGTTCTTCAGATTGGAGATCAGGTCTTCCAACAGTCTGTTGGAATTCCCATGAGCACGAATAGTGCTCTTTTACTGGCTGTTTTTATATTCTTATGAAGCAGGGTTTATTCAAAAGCTTCTACATGAGAAGATAAAATATCTTGATGTGGCCTTCAACTGAACATTTAGATAAATCGACGACGTTTTATATATTAAGCATTCCCATCTTCAACTTTCCATATTTATGTAGCAATATTCCATTATCACCTGCATATGGTGTTTATATATCTCAACTGATTCGATACGCAAGAACTTGTTCTGCATATGATCATATTTTAAACCGATGCACGCTACTGGCAAACAAATTGATGTTACAGGGGTTTAAACAATCTCGTGTAAATTCAGCATTTCGAAATTCTATGGTTGTTATAATGATTTTGCCAAAACAACCTATCATTGGGTCAAATGCTGTCTGACGTGTTTTATTGACCAATTGTTAGGCAGTTCTTGACTCTTGACACACTGATTTGACTACGAATTACATCGTTTACCAGATCAAGAGATAGGGGTCACTGAGGGTGTGACCGGTCAACAAGGGATGTTCCGTCCTCCTAGGCACCTGATTCCACCTATGGTATACCCATGGGTCCGTGTTTGCCCAACTCTCTATTTTGCATTTCTTTTAGGAGTAATGAGAGTGATCACTGTCATCTTCACCTTTCATTACCTTCCCCGTTTTTCCCTATTCTTGAATATCCCCCTTTGGAAGTGAAGGCGCTCCTTCGTTTGTACAAACTTGAATTTTCTACACATAGGGATAGTGTGTGCTATGTTTCGTTGAAATTGAAACAATGGTGCTAGAGAATATGAAATTGTGAAAAATTTGACGCAAAGAAGACGTGGCAAACAAAACACATTTATTTGTCGATAGTTGATATCAAGAACAATTGTATGTAAATCAATGATTACATGTAGTAATTGTGCGCGAGTTTTACAATCAAGATCATTGTTGTCTGTCAAACTTGTGGTTTTACAAAGCAGACCCCAAACCTCACACCCTTTGCAAATGTTTCCACGTTGTATAGATTCAAGTTTTTTGTATCCCCGCGACTATAATCCGGGTATATATATTGTTTTTCCTGTCGCTCTGTCAAAAATTTTAATCTTGCTCATAACTCATATTTCATATGCAAATTCCTTATTTTGGTACCAAGTTTTTTAACCAGGTGAACTTGGTGTTTAACCCACGAGTACATCTAAGAAAACCTATTCAATACATCCTGGACTATTGCAAGTAATGTTTTCATAATTATGTTCTTTGTGGTAAGCCCTTAACATTCCATGCATAAAAGGTTTACAAGGTCATAGATCATGCAAAAAATGTTAAGGGCTAACCACAGGAAAAAGTGAAGGTAGAAATGTCATATATCATGGTATGGCATGAAAAGTTATTGCCATAATTTATATACACAATTTGGAAGCTCTACTTTAAATATTTCATAAGATATTTAATGGTTTAGGCTTTCTTAAAAGTAGGAGGAACTTGAAGGTTGACCTTCACCTTCTCCAGAAAAAGCAAGGTTATGTTAGCTATAATGGTGTTGAGGCCTGTTCTGAGAATTCAAGTGCGGTTATGACGTGATCATTTGAGCCGAGGATATGGTCATAATGTGAAAATCAACAGAGGCCAAGGTGACTCAGATGAGCGATGTGGCCCATGGACCTCTTCTTTTATAGTAGTAGCGAATGGTAGGAATGTAAGCTTGAACTTAAGAACTGAATGCATGCCATGAAAAACGAACCTAGCCTAATCAATGATATAGGAATTTGAAGTTTGGACAAAAGAGAAATGCTTAGATAGTATTATGTTACGTCTGACGAAAAGTTTAAACAATATTAAAGACAACTTCTCCAGCTGCCATTCCCGGACGTATCAGCCAAGGAAACATATGTAGCCCGTAGAATGTCTACAAATTTTTCTCAACAAGTTTCAAAGTGACATTGACCTTCGACCTTTTGACCCCAAAAGCAATACGCTTTATAACAAAGCTACAGGTGTACATATTTGGTTTAATTAGTGACACCTGCTAGTTAAATTAAGCGGAGGCCACCAGGTATTAAGTAGCGGTCGCAAGTTAAATAAAGTGGTGACCACCATATAAATCAATATTAATTATCTACCCTTTCACTTAGCGCCTTTCGTACAAAATACATAGTGTAGTTAGAACTACGCGAAATATTCTAACAGAATATGTTGCATACCAACCATATTAAATCATTATCTTCTCTATGAGACACAAGAAACGGCATAGTTCAGGCGAGGTAAGCAACATTTTCAGGTATAACGGACCTTTTGTCTGTCTGGGATCGAGTAATGAATAGGATCCCCTGCGGTATTCCAACCAATTGTAACATTCGCCCTTAGTAGAGTAGAAAAATAGAACTCAAAATATCTCCCGAACCCTAGGAGCCACCGGTTGGTACCGCTACAGCCCCAAACTGAAAGCAGTAAATGATAGCTCTAAGTGTCTTCTACCTTCCCTTGATCATCTTCCCGCCTTGTCTTCAAAGATTAATGTTCTAAAAGCAGGCACCAAACCCCTTCATTTTCTACGAGATACCAGAAATGTCAAAGTTCAGATGAGCTAACAAATACTTCCAGGTATCACAGAGCTCTTCATTACATGGCATTGAGTACCCCTTATCATTCTCTACCTCAATCAATGGATGCATTGTCCCTGTCTCCAATCATAGAGCAGAAATAGGGACTCCAAATATCTCCTGACCCCCGGGAGTCACCGGGTGGTACCACTATAGCCCCAAGCTGAAAGCGGTATATGATAGTTTTAGGGGTCCTCTACCTTGCCTTGATGTTCCTTCCGCCTTGTCGTCAAAGATCACAGTTCTAAAAGCAGTTATAAAATTCCTTCACAATGTCAAAGTCAGTTGAGTTAATTCACAGTTCTTGATAACAGTGGCCGGATGGAGGTATTATTCACCAGATATTACAGAGGAAGTGTTTGTTTCATTATTTAATCATGTTTCCTTGCACCACTTGCTCAAAAAATTTCTTTTGTTCATTTCGTTTGTAAGAAAGCAATGATTATCACTGTTCAGGTGAACTAATTTACAGAAAAGGTTTTTGAATGTAATATGATTTCAAATGGATTGGCACATGAAAATGGGATCATTTTTGAGATAATAAAGCACCCCACATGATATAGTGTTCCCTATCATATCAATATATTCTGGTGAGCTATATTATCAATGTGAATTTACTTTCGTGCATGTTCATGTAAGGTGGCAAAATTAATTGTTCAAAAAGATCAGAAAATGATAAGTGTGGTCAATTTTATTTCTTTCCATCCTTTCATTACGAATTACTGATATACATTCAATTCACCATTGATGTACAACCTCTCATGTGAGCTAAGTTGCTCATGAATGTTGCGATTGACATTATTAATTCCAAACATGAATCAAATTAAAATTTCCTTTAAAATAGGTTTCAGATTAAATATTTTTATATGAGTACTCTCAGTCCTTTGATGGTTTTCCTTAGTGGCTGTTAGCTAACGTGCTTATTGGCTGCTGGTTAGTGGCTGCTAGCTTCAATCTGGTTGATGCACTAAATGGGCTAAAATACGTGCAATTCGGAAACAAGAGAGGGAAAATTCTATTCGAAGGTGGGTTTCCACTAAGAGGGAAACTCTTCATTGACTTTTTTCAATGAGGAAAATAAGATATTGAAGCGCTTTTTCCTCTGATGGTGAAAACCAACCCGGACCCATTTTCCGGGATGGGTGGGGTGTTTCTATAGGAGAATAAAGTCTGTACTACGGCACCGTCATGATCTAGGATCATCAAAGGACTATACGCGGTAAATATGTCATACAAAAGTATGACGAAATATTCAAATCCACTTTTTTCCCATATAACGGAGGTGCAATTGCAACGTATATAATTATATAGTATATATTCATTCATGCATTCGTATGTTCCTATTTGTTTTCATTGTTACCTGGTAATACCTGTCATTGTATTTTAGATGAGACAAAGACTTGATTTCCAACTAATAAACAAGGTTGAATATGTATAAGACCATCATAAGGATAATGAAATTTAAAAGAAAGTCACGCGTTACAGAGTCCCATTTCTCTCTATTGTCTGTATTGACTCCAAAGAGACAATGAAATGAGATATTATCATATCTTACGGTGTTTAGCTCACCTGAACTGAGAGTTTAAGTGAGCTTTTCTGATCTCCTGTTGTCCGTTTTCTTTCCGTCTGTCAGTCTGTAAACCTTTTCCATTTTCGACTTCTTCTCCAGAACCACTGAACTAATTTCAACCACACTTGGCAAAACATTCTTGGGTGAAGGGTTTTTAGATTTGTTCGAATGAAGGGTCATGGTCCCTCAAAGGGGAGATAATCACGAAAATGCAAAAATAAGGTGGGGGTCATTGGAAAATCTTCTTCTCAAGAACCACTGGGCCAGAAGAGCTGGCGTTTACTCGAAAACTTTCTGACATTGTACAAATTCAGAGTTAAAACCATGACCCCGAGGGAAGGTTGTGACCACAAAAGGGGATAACAGTTTTACATGCGAATGTGTAGATGATCCTCTTCTCAAAAACCACTGTGCCAGGAAAGTACAGATTTATATGAAAGCTCCTGTCAAAGTGCAGATTCAAGTTTTTTAAAATCATGGTCACCGGGGGTAGGATGGGCCATAATGGGGGAAATCTTGTTAAGAACCATTAGGCAATAGAAGTTTACATTTACATGAAATCATCCTGACATAGTGCAGATTCAAGTTTGTAAAAATCATGGCCCCCGGGAGTAGGTTGGGGCCACAATAGCGATCAAAGTTATACATGCGAATACATAGATGATATCTTAAAATATGGGCCAAGTTGACTTGGGTGAGCGATGTGGCTCATGGGCCTGTTTAGAAATTGTCTATTTACCTCTTAAATGAAAATTGATTTGATCGAGACTTATATAAAGTTAAGCAATAAATCAATCACCTTATCTATGGATAACGGATTGGCACATATATCTAGCAGTTTGTCTCCTTCCCAGTTCGAGATGTTGACGTGCAATTCATATCCATTGTAGCATCCAATGTTGCTACCATTTGGGTGTATGGCAGCTATCTCTCCCCCAATCTGGAATATTAAGAACTGAAAATGTTATTTTTAGGCAATTCGTGATAAAAAAAAGTAAATTAATATTTTGTATGTCTATGAGTGTGATATTTTATGCTCAATTCTAAGTAGAAAAGGAGAAATGATCATTCAAGTGAAGATACCTTTGTCAATTTTGATTCAATTTCGATTTCACATCTGATACAAAAAGGTCCATCATTCTTCTTAACACAAGACCGCGAACAGGTGCGCTTCGCTGGAGGAACGCACGTCATGTGTACCTTGTTCTTGCATGAATCTGTTCTAATTTCTGCTACGATTTTATACTTTTGGCTGAACACCTAATAGTTAATTCAACGTATTCATTATACATGTATACTTTATACCAGTTAGAATATGCAGTAACTGTCTTAACGCATTATGAAATGACAGATAATTAAACTCTTTATTGATTGAAGTACTAGTAGATGCTTTCTTTACCTTGGAGTTTGACATTTCTTAAGAAAATCTTAACGAAGTTAATTCATGTCATCATACTAATGATTGCTTCAAAACTACTAAAAACATTAATTACAAATGCATTCCTCGCAGTAGATGTACAGAGACTATGTAAATGAAAGTTTACCTCGAATATATTGCAATTAATGAAAACAGAATGCCTTACCAACGTAGCTGAGGCTAGCACTGTAAAGAAAAAATATATAGACGTAATCAGGAATACATTAAATCAATGAAGTGAGTGAGGCTTAAAATGAATTCTATACGACGGGATTACAATAATGATTTTATCTATTTTGAAATCATGATAAACAATCCATAATGACAGTAAAATATATACATGTTTTTGCTATAAAATACAATACAAGATAAGGCACTTTGCTATTAAATAAATCCATTAAAGTTGAATTTCATACTTAATGAATAGTGTTGTAAGTATAATGTATGATGATGTGTAAACCGTTATTTTATTTATGATATACTCTCCGAAGCAAATCATGTTATTCAAATACAAAGGATGTTGCTCAACCAATCGATTTGCACATTACAACCAAAATTAATGATTTCATCTGTAATCGATACTTTATTACTACTAAAGGTTCTAAGACGCAAGCACCATAGTTTTCTCTGTTGCAAAAATGAATTAAAACGGGAACAATTCACAGAAAAATCGTGAAATATAAATCTTAAAATAGCCATACTTCTCTAGAAAAATAAAACGAATATATGAAAATGCAAAGTGAACTTATTCATTTCCACCAAATTTGTAAAAGATAACCAAAGACACCGTGTTTGAGCAAAATATATGTTGCCTAACGTTGTGATATATACCTAACCATAGGCACCGGAAGGAAAGGAAGAAGTGATGCAACAGTTACAAAGACGTGAGCTTCGTTTCCTGCACCTTCGCCAGCCAAGAATTGCGATCCGCGGTGTTTTTTCTATTCGTAACAATAACAATCGATGATCATCACCCTTACCTAGTGATTTTTGAAGAAAGGGAATTTTTGAAATCTAAGAATTACAGAGAAATATCTTCGTTAAATTTACAAAACTTAAATGTTCGGAAAACGGCACTTATATGTACCTACATTTAGATTTGTTTATCAATACACTGCTTCTACCGGTATACATTTTGGCCCTAGTTTAGCTGAATTGAGTTTCTATGTATAAAACTTGCAATAGCAAAATTTTGATCACGCGTAACTGCCGAAACACCGATTTTCTCCAATGTTTATACATGCCTTTACAATTGTTCATACTATCTATGTTCCTCAGCATCTCCACACACACAGGCATTACTACATGATACATCACGTTGGGATAATGTACGTTCGAGATCACATATCGCAATAATTGCGTACTTATTCATTAGAAAAGTGAAGATAACGAATATTGGTCAATCTCACAAATCCTGTAAAGGGCTAGGACAAATACTGACCCATGGAGACATTAGCGTTGGATCAGATGCCTGGGATGAGTAAGTAATCCTATTAATTGGTAACAACTACCACAAGTCCTATATCTTGATCATTCTCAGGTAGCTGCAGGATTTTTATGCAGATGAATGGATAGGTCAAGAAGAAGGAATAACTGAGAGTAAATGTAAATGATAGGACAGAAGTAACTTAAGTACAAATGGAAGGAGACCAAAGAATTGAAGTAAAGTACTGGTTACAGTTCTCCCGAATAAGACACCTGGTACTTGCACTAACAAATAGGAATGTGATCCAAGAACACATGATCAGATTGCTACCAATAATTCTCATTTCTAAATGCCGAATGTTTAGGGAAGGAACAATTACTATCAGTATGTTTGCGCCTTATGGCACGAGCGAGGTATGTTCTTTGACACAGTGTATAAAAACATGATATACGAACAGAATTGTTGTTGTTACGTAAAGGCAATGTTAAGAACATAGATACATGCATTACTAAGGCTTTTGTCACCATCCTGTTTGCCAGTAGCCTGTCTCGATATATAAAGACTGATCAAACGCAGAAGACACTCTTGTGTATCGAATCAGTTGAGAGACATAAATAACTTATGCAGGTGATAATAAAAAATTGCTAATAAAAAATATGGGAAGTTGATGATGGAGAAGTTGAAGTCATCCCGTTTGTCATACAGTTGAGTTGTTAGTTTGCCGTTAATATCTAAATGTCATATATCTAAATGTTTTTCTCCTGCAGAAGCTTTTCAATAAATTTTGGCTCGTAATGATATCAAAACAGATATTCTATGAAAGGAACACAATTCTTACTCATGAGACTGTTGGAAGACCTGATCACGTTAATATTGTCAATGAGGAACTCCAGCATCTTTTTGATATCAACTTCAGAGTACTTGCGCGTAGATTAGAGTGTTGTTTAACAAAACATATTTCAGATGACTGATCACAAGATGATATTTCCTTTAATCAATTCTATAGAAGAAGAAGCTGTCTATGATGTTAAAAATCCTCGTCTTTAATTCATCGTGTGGAATGGTCGTGTAAAATGGTGAACAATCCTACGTTTTAACGGTTTTTAATTTGAAAAAAAAAGCTATGTACATTTGTACACTGTA
This sequence comes from Ostrea edulis, assembly GCF_947568905.1. Lineage (NCBI taxonomy): Eukaryota > Metazoa > Mollusca > Bivalvia > Ostreida > Ostreidae > Ostrea > Ostrea edulis. Next base: position 47,465,059 of record NC_079170.1, read on the forward strand.
ATTTCAAATTGACTGAAAGATTTTTAGAATTTTGTTTTCGAATCCACATTTGATTTACACCACTTCTGGCATATATTGTGGTACAATACATTTTAAAGTTTTTCATTTACACCAGTTATTATTTTCAAAGATAGGGACTCTGTAAAACACTTACTGGATACATCAATGTATCTTTGTAAGGGTTTTTATGAAGTGTATGAATTCAGTATAGGTACGGCAACTCATATTCAGTTATCTCATTGGTAGGGATAACAAATGTTTTAAACGAAGCATGATTTTGATGAATATTCTGTTTTGGAAGAGAGAGATAAGTTGTGGTATGATATACGTAGAAATAAAGACAATGTAATCAGCCATGTGAACGAACGTCGCTTTTTGTTACACCGATCTCTTTATTGCTCTCAGAGAAGCGTGGGTCATAACGGTGTACTGTACATGAAAGTCTACGTATTATAATAGCAATATATATTTTATATAAAGGAAACTTAGTAATTTAATGATCTTCAAGAAAAAATTACGAAGTATCAACATTTAATAATTATTTTTATTTATAAAACCACTGCTACTTGAATTCGTAATATGAATGTGATACAAGAATTATACAAAATTTATACCATCGATATACAGGTGAGTCTTAAGAAATCAATTCAGTTTTGATTATTTTTACACTTAAAGCTCTTTTGCCTGTATTTTATGTAAATAAATAATCTACCATATCTCTTTCACCATTGAATTTGATTTTGTCTGATTTTTAGAAATTAAATTATGGCCACTTTAAGGATAGGTGAACTAATGCTCAGGTGAGGGGCCCCTGAACATTAGTACTACTAGAATACAAATGTAGTTATTCAAAATAATATTTAGTTTAATCTCAGCTAAGACAATTACAGCCGCCTGTCATTTATTTGTTTATTATTTTTATGAGGATGGCCCCCAAACGAAGTTTGTGAACATATTTTTTTTACTCTATTTCTTCTTTTTATTTTTCTCCTGTACCTTTTTGTCCCCAAATATTCTCAGAAACAACAAAATAGATTAACATGAAGCCTTTATAGGATGATAGTATGTTATTTGTACATGTGGGAACAAATGGCATTTTCTTTGAACGTGCATGCATGTGTATGTAGGGGCGTACGTGATTTGGATTTTTGGTATATTAAATTTAGAATCAGTTTTATTCTTCAAAGAAGTCGTTTGAAGTTATATTGTAGGTATATCTTGAAACTCGAAGCTGATTGGCATGATAAAGATCACCAATCTGCACGTGTGCTTCATTTTGATTGGATAATACAAAAACGTCTGTAACTCTCTTAATATCATTAATAAAGGAAATGGGAAGATAATTACAGCATAGTTAGATGATATAAACATCTACCACTAAATCAAATACTAATTGCTAACGCGCACGTGCATGCATATGCATAACCTTTTGAATGTATAATTTGTTTGAAAAACAACATGTATTATATTTTTATCTTTCATAATAATCTTTTGATATTAATGTTATAGATATATCTTGGTATTCTTTACAATTTCCTATGGTCATACACGTGTTATAAATTCTGATTGGAAGATTTTGAAATTACCATATTTTTTTATATATATATGATGCACACATTATGAAATTCATAATATTGGTATTTCATTCGAATGCCTGTTGCAAATGCAGAATATTTTACTGCAATTAAGTGAAAGTTATACTATAGGCGTATGGTATGAATGCCTAATTAAAGGACACATCGCATGTTTCTAAACTTTATGTGCTCCCAGTTTCTTCCAACTGGTAGATTTACAAAAAAATTAAAGATAAACAAAATTTGAAATTTCAATTATGAATAATGACATATTGTATTTCCTAACTTTGAATTGAATTATAATGCTTTCATTTTTTTTAATGTACGCGTAACAACAAAACGTGCAGTACATATTTAGCATAAGTTATAAATGCCGTGCTACCACTTAGTAACAACGTGCAGATTAAAAAATAGTGATTAATAAAATTGCTTGATTAAAATCAAGTATTGTCATTTCCACTATACATTTGATCATTTTTATTTTAGATATATTTTTTTTAAATCTATGACAGCAGGATTCATCGTATCAATGTTGTCCATGGTGAATGAATTAGGTCCTTAAAACCCAAGTTTTAAAAAGATATTTAACATTACTTTCATAATGAGTTTGATCGACGAGCGTCGCATGTGATGTCACTGTACCACGTGACTACCCAACTAAATAACTATACTTTTTAAAATCGGGGCTTAGATTGAAGAATTGATTATTATAAGCATAAAGAAAACAAAATGCATACAATTTTGTATACTCTGAAAACATGAGATGTGAAATTGCCCAATCAAATTGTCGTGTGCAAGAATGTACGTGCGTTGTATCTTTTAATGTCTAAACTTAAGTATTTATCCGCAAAGGTTTTTAGTTTTCAATGAAATTTGTTGAAAGTTATGCTGTAGATGTATTTAAGAACACTCTACCGATTCGAATGCTCAAAATCACTTACCAGCACCCGTGAAGCACGTGCGCTGAATTTGATTGGGTGATACTTAAACGTCAAAAACTGAAATATTTCACAATGAAATGGATTGAAATTTGAAAGTGATAATAAGAAATAAAAAAAGTCATTTATTCAATAGATAAATGACAAAGTAATAATCCAAATAACAATGGTATATCACAAATAGAAATTGGGACAGTGGATATAAATAAGATCAAATTAGACTAGCAGTAATCCCAATACACAGCATCATGCAATATGATTAAATACATGGATAATGTTTGACTAGTAGTGCAAAGAGTACATGTACATGTCAGTAACTTGCCTCGATTAAAATATAAATCTAATTTACAGATACAACCGTTCAGTAGGTCAAATGTTGTCTGACGTGTTTCATAACGTTATTTATATGCTAATTTTGACTACAGATCAAGATATAGGGTCATGGCGGATGTGACCGGTCGATGGGGATGTTTACTCCTCCTAGGCACTTCATCCCATCTTAAATATACAGGGATTCGTTTTTGCTCTTCTCTTAATTTTATGTTCTTTATAGGAATTCTGAAATTGATCACTGTTATCTTCGCCTTTTCATCATACGAACATGCTTTCATGTAGAATCAATGAATTTGGTTATTTTATGTTCCGTTGACAATTGTTCACTCACATTAAGACGTAACCAGCTGTAACTGAAGTACCACAAACTCAAACCTATGCTTAGCGCTCAGGGCCGTAACAGTGAGGTGTCTGTAACGCACCATCGTCTGCCGCGGCACGAGACCTCCGTTGTAAATTCGTATCTAAAAGAAACGTGAATGTCGGAGTAATCCCTACCTTTGTTGGCTCACAGTTACAAAGCAAACGCCCGTAGGGATCTCAATGAAGCTTGGATAATATCAAGGTCACTTGGATTTGTTGTCAGTATCATATCTTTAACATGGAGAAATAGTCCAATGGGGATCCGGGTTAGATAGGTCCTCAGTACACCTTGCTTGTCGTAAAATGTGACTAGATTGGGGCGGTCCTTCGGATGAGACCGCAAAAACCGAAGTCCCGTGTCACAGCAGGTGTGGCACGATAAAGATACCTCCCTGCCCAATGGCCATAAGCGCCGAGGATAGGCCTAAATTTTGCAGCCCTTCACCGGCAGTGGTGACGTCTTCATATGAGAGAAATGTTCTCGAGAGGGACGTTAAACAATATTCAATCAATCAACAAAGCAAACGCTCTACAGCTGAGATAAAAAAAAAAGACCGTTTAAAGATGAAAATGGAATATTGCAGAAACTGACCCTATTTTCATGATATATTATTTCTGATTCGTCTCGAAATTTTTAGAATTGCTCTTGTAGTATCGATGGCATGAACTGCTACAAACGTGAACTAATGATTGATTTCACTGAGATAAGGCATATTCTTGAAATACAATCATTATGATATTAATATACTACTCAAAATTTGATAAGGATCACTAGGTTATATGTGTGTAATTTACCACTAACATAACAAAAGACATAAATTTGACTCAGAAACGTTTAATTTAATCAATACAGTGTACATTTTAATGCCATTTTACTATCAAATTAATATAAATCCCATAATGGCTTGATATGTAAGACGCCTCATACTTTTTCGTGATTAAAAATTCAAAAATGGCAAGTTGAGTTTATAAGTTTTTAGTTCATTACGAGATTGATTAGACTGATATGCATGCATAAATGTACTATGGATGGTATGAACTATCAGAAACGTTATCTAATGATTGAATTCACTGAGATCAGGCATATTCTTGAAATACAATCATGATGACATTAATATTTAATCAATACAGTGTAAATTATACTGCAATTTTACCATCCAATCAATATATATCCCATAATGGCTTAATATGTAAGGCGCCTCATAGTTTTTCATAATTAAAAAACTTAAAAATGGCAAGTTGAGTTTTTAAGTTCTTCGTACATTATGAGAATGATTAGACTGAAATACATGTATGAATGCTATCTAGACAAATATGATCATATATCTACGATACAATTCGTCTGAATGAATTAATAGATAGAGATATGTGAGAGGATTTTAATTGTGTTGAATGCGTTTTCCAGATATTTGATGATTTATGAATATTTGAGTCAATTATATTTGATTAGAGAGGTGTTTCAACAATTAATAGACAGGGATGTGTAGAGTGTACTTTAACTCGGACAGAATTTCGCCATTTAAAACAAATTTGAATATAGATAGTGGTGCTTGAAATGTGATCGTGTCCTTTTATCGTCTTACAGAATACTATTAAAGATAAGAAATCTTTGAATAGAAGTTTTATCAAAACAAGCTATTCAATGTTGTAATGGATATGATGACAAGGAAGAAATTTAACAAAGCCATAAAAGGGTAAGATATACAGTGTATGACTGTTTTACAAAATGAATTTGATTCCATTATGAATTAAATTCTGTTGTGTAATTCTTTCCATTTGTTTTGAAATTAGTGTATTGAAATAAGTGTAATCTGGTGTAGATTGTATTCAAATAAGTATAATAAAAGACATGTAAATATAGCACACCTGCATGCAATTTTCATGCGTCATTTCTGTAATTAAATTTCATTATATTTGATTACCTCCATACACTGTATGTTTGATATGAGGAGCGGCTGCTGTGATAAAATCGGATTAAATAGCGTTGTTTAGAAAGTTCATAGGCGGTAACGTTTACAAATTATTTAATATTTTATTAACTTTTGCATTTGGTACTAACTTATAATTGTAATACTATTCGAATTAGTTTGCATTCATTTCAATTAAAAAAGAAGCTAAGGAATACATGTAAAACACAGTTTCTCATAAATTGCGTGTATTGTTAATTTTAAGATTGAAAGCAAGTTATACTTATGAAAACTTCTAAGAGTTCGGTACAACACATCCTGATGATATACAAGTATTATGCTGTAACATTTCAAGTGTTCCTGAATTACTGTCTGCTATAAAAACGAGTATCCTGTAGTGAGAGACATTTTAGGGAGTAACATTTGAGATTCCGATGGAACAGAATGTAATACAAAAGAACTGTGTTTACGAAAAGCCACATCTGTCTCCATATCTGACTGTCATTTAGAACGACACAAACAATTCAATGATTTGCGAAAATATGCTGTGTGTACAATTTTGTTTTACGTCCCATTCGTGAATTTTTCACTCATGTAGTGATGTCACCAGCTTTAGGTGAAGTGTCACAATGTCGAACATTTGCTTGGCGCTCAATGCACTTAAAATTCGTTATCGTGCCAACTTCTACCGTGACAAGTGACCTCCAAATTTGAAATAATGTTCAAAAGACCCGTAACTTTCACTTCTAATTCAGGGCGCGTGTCAAAGGAACAATCACAATCTATCTCCAACATCAAAGATTTGTCGCGGCGTCGGAATAGAGAATCGAAACCGGGTATCAAAGTACCTAACATCGTCGGATACCCACGGGTGATCTCGTCTTTTACTCATCACCCGTAGGCAAAGTCCCCGAAAAATCCTCGTATGTAAATAATATGCGAGGGTCATTTGATTGGCCGTTGCACAGAATCGCGATGGCAAATCAACGAATGAAAGTTTACGTTACGTATGTATGTTCGGCAATGACAAAAACTTTTCCGTAGTTAACACACCGATTGCAAATAAATCCACTCAACTGTGCATTTCCCAGTTGGAGAACGGTGCTCTCATATAATTTTTGAAGCTACACTTTACGGGAACATTGCATATTCCGTGTTTTTTAAAGTGATTTATAAAGAATTTTTATATATACCGTATATATATCTATGGACCCCATCTATGTCAAGATGCATGCATATATAAAAATGATATATAGAATCCTGTTTGTTATCCAGAAGACGATTATTAAAGAATTCTCCAATGCATTCCTATGTAAAATTGTAATGTAAACAAAAGTTGACAGAAGACAACATAGCTGATCGGGAAAAATGACTATGGTTAACTTATCCTTTTGGTTCAAAAGGTTAAAGTTTTTAAAAAGTAGGTCATATTCCAGTATTATTAGGTCAAAAGTTTGGTATCATATGACTGACCTGGACATGAGGCATGTGTATATGAAAGACGAAGATTACGAACATTGATGAATCTCATAGCTCCGGCAAGGAATGCAAAATGAATAACTAGGCAAACACAGACCCCTTGAGATATCATTTAAATTAAGTTAAATCAAGTTTTTGAAAAGTATGTCCAGGGGAATGGCTATTAGGCCAAAGGTCTTGGTACCAAATGAAACGCCTGGTCAAGATGCATCTCTGTTTCAATATGAAAGCCCTATTCTCATATTTCAAAAGATATATAGAAGGTTGAAATAAAAAAATCGACCTAATGACAGATTGTACTATAAATTAGATCGCTATAACGTCATAGAATTTGCAAAATGCTGATTTTAAACGAGATTGTTGAAATCTCTGTAACATCAATTTGTTTGTCAGCAGCTTTCCTTGATTTAAAAAAACTTATCATACGCAGAACAAGCGTATCGAGTCAGTTGAGAGAAAATAACACTGTATGCAGGTGATAATGGGTTATTGCTACACATACATGGGAAGTTGACGATGGGAAAGTTGAAGTCATCCAGTATGTCATAATGTTGAGTTGTTAGTTTGCCGTGTAGAATCAGAGTGGTGCTTAGCAAAGTATTTTTTGGATTGATTGATCAAACAATATGAATATTTTCGTGTGCCATATTTTTTATAGAAGAAGCTGCTGTTTGTAATGTTAAAAAACCTAATTTTTCATTTATCGTGAGGAATGGTTGTTTAAAGTGTTGAAAAGTCATAGGTTTTGATGTTGGTGATTTGGGAAAAGTTTTGTTATTTCAAATTTACTAAAAGTTATTTAGTAGTATTTAGAATCTACATTTGATTTACACCACTTCTGGCATATGACTAATGTTATGACACAATACGTTTGAAGTTTCTCCTTCACAGCAGTTAATATTTACTTGAGAAGCAGTGATAGGACCATGATGGTAGATGAACTGAATCAGGCACTGTATTCATGTTTGTTAGGATATAAATAGATAAGCCCAATATATGTACAAATTGTAATTCAAACTGTGTTTACGGAGGTTGTATGCATTTGTTGATGAATTATATCAAATGAGAACTTGTAAAAATGAGTAGCTTGCACTATCCTGTACTAATCAAGTATACGCTACTTATGACTACTACATGTATATCATTTTCACGCGCTTGTCAATATTCATACCAAGTGAATAATGACATCCATGATTCAGGGTTTTTTTTTTTAAAACGTGACACTATTGGACACTACTGGAAATATTTCAAGAGATCGCTGCTATAGGCCAATTTTGGAATTGCATAGAGATCCCTATTCAAAGGGTTATGATATACTGACCTGCAAATTGTGAAGGAGGATTTAATCATTTTCCACAAGAATCATTTTTAAATAACTTGCCCAAATCAGAAGGTATGTTTAGTGTTTTAAAAAATATCAACGTTATCCGATTGCAGATTAAAGAAAACGTCGAAACAATAGGAACTGTTTTCCTAACATGTTTTTCATGTTATATCAAGGGTACTCAAATACTGTAAAGGTAGTAAAATGGCGCTTTAAATAGCTGTCATCATGACACCATAATCAAATTCAAATGTTAGAGTGTTAGAAGGTACAGTATCTAATATCCCAGAAGGGATTTAATGTTTTGATATCACATGGTCGTATATGTCACGTGATTTAATATTTATACATGTATATTCTAAAGTTCCCGTCTCTACAAGTGCAGCATGCCATGACATCAATTGAAAGTTCCAGAAAGATAAAGTGTTACATGAAAAGTGGTGTGAATGTTTAAAAAATGAATGGCATATCAAACGATTAGCAAACTATAATAAATATCTGAATTTCATTTTTGATTCTGAAAATATATCTCCCTGTTGTTCTTGATAAGATATTAACAAATGCTATCATTTATGTGTAAAATGACAAAGTTTGCATCTCTACTGTAGCCTTACTTTAACCTTTCAGGTTTGATTTAATATTCACATTGCCAATGTTTTTGCCTTTTATATCTTTACAAAATGTAATGAAAGCTAGTTTCTCATAAACACGCTACGTGATGTAAACAATACTTTTGACAAACATCGTACGTGTATTTTAACTGCGGTGAATTGTAACAGAAAAATAGCAGTAAAATGTAGATAAAAACTTATGTCATTTTAAGGTTTCCTGGGTATACTCAGGTGACCTATTGCAATTTATTGTCGTCCATCGTCGTGCGTCGTTCGTTAACAATTAAACATTTTAAACTTCTTGATAACTACCATTCTAATCCCCTTCAAATTTGGCACGAAGCATCTTTGGGACAAGGGGGACATAAATTGTAAATTTAAGGACTCCTGTACCCTTGGAGTCTTAAGGGTGGGGCAAGAAATGCCAAAAACGACCAATTTTCAAAAAAGCTTCTTCTCTACAACCACCCGTGTGTAACAAAAACAAACTGAATAGTGATGAAGAGCAGGTAAACCTCTACCAAAATTATAACTTCCATTAAGGATGGGGTAAAACTTGGTATACAGTGTTGATGTGTAAACACTTAAATAACATATTCTTTAGTGCTATTGATACAAAATTGAAACTAAATAAATATTTAGAAAGAGCATATAGTCCTGTACCAAAATTATAAATTTGATGATCCCATTGGTAGGGTTTTTTGGTATCAGGGTGGGGCCAAAATGGCTAGTTATTTAATGTGTGAGCAATTGAAAATTTTTAACATCTTCTAGATAACTACTATTTCAATTCTTTTATTATTTAATTAACGTATATTTGGCACAAGAGGGACATGGCTTGTAAATTTCAAGACTTCTGCAACCCTTAAGCGCAGGGCAATACTGCCAATAATTCACAAATTTTCAAAACAAAATCTTCTCTACAACCACACATGTGTAAGAAAAACTAAATGCATAGTAAAGAAGAGAAGGGAGGCCTCTAAAAAATTGTAACTTTCATGATTCCCGGGGTTGGGGTTCTGACCCCAGGGCGGGGCCAAACATGATATATAGTGTTTATGTGTAAAATTTAAATAGCATCTTCTGTTGTGGTATTGATACTAAATTGAAACTAAATAGATATTAAGAAAGAGCAGGCAGTCCTTTACCAAAATCGTACATTTCATGATTCCAAGGGTAAAATATTCGGTATCAGGGTTGGGCCAACATACTCAGTTATCACATGTGTTAAGAATAGAACATTTTTAACTTATTGCCTTTAAATTTTGTATTAAGCATCTTAAGGACAAGGGGTACACAAATTGTACACTGCAGGACTACTGCACCCTCAGGGCCGTAGGGATGGAGGAAAAACTAGGGAAATTACAAATTTTCTAAAATCTTCTTATCTACAACAACACATATGTAAGAAAAACTAAATGCATAGTAATAAAGAGTAGATGAGTCTCTACGAAAATTGTAACTTATATGATCTCAGGGGTAGGGGTTCTGATCCGAGGGCGGGGCCAAACTTGCTATATAGTGTTTATGTGGAAAACTTAAACATATTTTGTAGTGGTATTGATACTAAATTGAAACGAAATTGATATTTAGAAAGAGCAACTAGTCCTTTACCAAAATTGTAAATTTTCTAAAATCTTATCTACAAGAACACATATGTAAGAAAACTAAATGCATAGTGATGATGAGTAGAAAGGCCTCTATCAAAACAATCACCAATCTTATTCCTGTCCAAAAGATATAAAATTCACCAATAATGTTCTTGTTCAAAATATTAATGATTTATCCAATCTTATTCCTCTTCTAAATATGAAAGACATCACCAACTTTGTTCTTGTCCAAAATATGAAAGACATTACCACTGCTGTTTTTGTTCAAAATAGAAAAGAGAACAACAGTATTATTCCTGTTTTAAATATCAAAAACATCACCCGTTTTGTTCGAAATATGAAAGACATCACTTATTTTGCTCTCGTCCAAATTATGAAAAATATTACCAATTTTGTTCTTCTCCAAAATATGAAAGACATCATCAATCTTAGTTTTGTTCAAAGTATAAACAAATCTTCTCTTAAATATCAAACATATCACCAACTTTGGTCTTGCTCAAGATATCAAAGACATCAGCAATTTTGTTGTTGTCGAAAATAGATAAAAATCACATTGTGTTGTTTTTCAAAATATTGAAGACATTACTAATCTTACTCCTGTTATACATATCAAAGACATCACAAATTTTGTTCTATATATCAAATACATCATAATTTCATTGTGGTTCCTAGTATCAAAAGCCAAAGCCAATCTTATTCTTGTGCAAAATATAAAAGTCTTCACTCATTTTGTCATTGTTTGAAATATCAAAGACGTCACCAATTTTGTTCTTGCTCAACATATTGAAGGCATCATCAACCTTATTCTTCATCAAAATATAAAAGACTTCATCAATCTTATTCTTGTGCAAAACACAAAAGACATCAGCATTAATTGTTCAAAATGTCAAAGAAATCACCAATTTTGTTTTTATTAAAAATAACTAAAGATATCAGCAATCTTCTTCCTGTTGTAAATATTAAATGCATCATGCAAAACTTATACGTTACCAATTTTGATACACCAGATGCGTATTTCGACAAATAATGTCTCTTCAGTGATGCTGAACCGAAATTTTTGAAATCCGAAATAACATTAAACTTTGTAAGAGCTATTTTAGGGATAAACATAGTGCAAAAAAGTGGAGTCAAATTCAATTTGTGCGTGTTCAAAACATGCAAGACATCATCAATTTCTTCGAAAAATATGAAAGATATCCCCAATCTTATTCTTGTCTAGAATATTTAAGACATCACCAATTTTATAAAATTCCAAAATATCAAAGACATTACTAGTCGTATTCACGTTCAAAATATAACAAAATCACAAATGTCATTATTGTCAAAAATATCAAAGATATCATCAATCCTGATCTAAATATCAAAGACATCACCAATTTTGTTTAAGCGATAAAAGACATCACCAATGTTGTTCTTGTTCAAAATATCAAAGAGATAACCAAACTTAATCTTCTTCAAAATGTTAAAGACATCACCAATCTTGTTCTTTTTCTACATATGAAAGACATCACCAATTTTGTTCAAAATATCAAAGTTATTACCATTTCATTCTTGTTCAAAATATTAAACGACAAAACCAATTTTATTCTGGTGTAATATATCAAAGATGAAGATATCATCAATCGTAGTCTTGTTCAAAATATCAAAGACATCACCAATCTTATTCTTGTTCTAATATCAAAAACATCATCCGTGCTATCCTTTTTAACATATCAAAGATATCCCCTTACTTATTCAGATTCAAAAGATCAAAGATGTTTTACTCTAGTAAGTTTAATCATCAACAGTTTCCCGATAGTAAGTCATAATATTAAACGTTTAGTACCATCAACCAACATAAAAGTTTTGTTTTTACATTGGAAAGTACGATATTCTTTAAGCTTCAAAGTGATTATTATAGCAAGTAATAGTTACAGATAGTAAAATATGGCTTATCGTAATATTATTCTGCTAAAAATAACCTTTTTGTCCTGGAATTAAAACGTGAAGACAACGAACAGTGATCAATCTCATAAATCCCATAAAAATTTTGAGTATGGAAAACATGAACTCCTGGACACACAGACTCTTGTATAGGTTTACGTGCATCACAAAAATATGTGACGTAGAAATCTATGGGGCGCCACCCGACTACTGTTTACGAGCCCATTCGTTAGGTTTTTATAACTGTTCATTGCGCGTTTATGTGTCTTGACTTCAATACATGTATATATAGAGAAACTGTTTATCTTAATCTTATTGTCATTCATTTGCAAAGCAACACTGTTTGTTTGCATATAAAATCATTTAATTGCTGTGCATTGAATGCTTTGTCTTGTTACATGTATTGTTCGTTTTGGAAAGATAGCTGTTCCATCTGTTTGTTACATTCCACATCATTAATTTTGCGTTTCTGTATATTTGTTTTGCACAAACGCCATTGATTAAACATTTACTGTCATAAATTAAGATTTTATGATCATTGAAACTATATTAAATGTTTATTTCGTTATATCGTATTTTTGCACTTTCTGTCCTCCATACACGTCTTGTATAAGGAAGATTTACGACACAGAAAAAAGACAAATAAATTTCGAAATAGGGCCTCATTGACCATGTACATGACTAAGTATTCTCTGATGTTACTCCAAATAATAGTTATTTGTGTGATTTTCCAAGAACGATAAAATAACCTTGGCAGTCAAGGTCAAACTTTGCTTTCAATCTCCATGTTTCTACATTGTTTCAGAGAGGAAACTGTAGTGTTGTTTGATCTCATAGTCTATTCAGTAATATATATATATATATATATATATATATATATATATATATATATATATATCACAGGAGATATCAAGTTAAATGCAGTTACTTACCTCCATATACATAGATAAAAACACAAAGACGAAGCGGGGCCATTTTGAAACCGTAAAGCTAAAGGTGCGACTAATGAGCACAAAATCTATATCTAAGAGAATGTTTAGAACGAAAAATAGGATTTTGAGATAAGAAAATAAAAAAAAACAACAACCAAAAACAAGACAGTTACGTATTTGAGATACTATTTATCAATACTGAAATAGATAAATGAATATCAAAAAGTGAAAAATACGACTTGTAAATGAAGAAGGAATTCACGATTCGATATAAATTGAAATTACTGAATTTTCTTTACATCTGAAAAGATTTATTTCTAACTCAGAATAAAGATATATGTTTGAATTTGTCACCATCCAGTGTATGGGGAGACAGTGTGCAAGTACGTAACGTGAATAAGATTACCATAACGAACATTAATCAATCTCATAAATCCTAAAAAGAATATGAAATTGTTAGTAGGGCAAACACGGACCCTTTGAAATAGAAAAGGTGGGATCAGGTGAGTGGGACTAGTAAACATCTCCTGTTGACAAGTCACACCCATTATGAGCCACTTTTATTGATGATCTGTATGTAAATAACGGTCTAATAATTGGTATGAGAGAAGTTAGCCACCATTTGGCCTAATGACAGACTGTATTTCAAAAAGCATTATAACAAATATCACATAATTTTCGAACTTTGAACGAGAATGTTGAGATTGGAACTGGTAGAAGAAGTTCCCTTGCATGTTGAAAATAAAAAGGATAGCATAAGACATTGATTAGACTTATTACCTCATTATTTATCATATTTTAAGAATATGTCAAAATGTTCAAAAGAAACACATCACATTTATAATATTCAGACTGATACAATGTATATTAGAAGAAGCTTTACTTGACATATAACATCCAAAATTATTTCATATGGAAGCCAATTTTGTTGTGCGAAATTACCAAAGCAAATATAGCAATTGTTAAATCATAAACATTATGAAATAATATATCTTTCTATTACATGTATGTGAAATAGTGAAGACCTACCTTAAAATTCTACATTCAACATTGAAGGCACAGTCTTGGTCAATTGTGTCGTACTATTTTTTATGTTAGTAACATTTTCACAATTAATGTCAATACCAATTCTAGGATCTGCAAATGATGTCATGTATGATAGATCACAAATTGTACACACACATTAACTTATGTAACCTAAAATATAAACCTCACAGAGAACAAAAAATTGCAGAATTGCACAATTTTCATGCCTACTCGATATAGATGTAATTTTAAGAATTGCAAAGTTTCTTAAGATGGGCTCCTTGGAATAAACATCATTCTAATGAATTGTATCAATAACACAAACATATGTTTTATCTAATACATGTACATGCATGGCTGGTTTCTGTTTTCAGTTTTGTACATAACATGCATTTAATATGTATTTCTCGTTCCCCATGTGAAAAATGGTTGTTATAAAAATCAAATGAATTGCTTTATTAATAGATATACATATATGTGTATACTTCAGTGTGATAATAACAGAACGGAACAATTAAGATTTGGTTACTAACACTTAACCATATTCTGATTCTTATCTTACTATAAACAGACAACATTAATATATTCCAAATAATTGTGTCAATAAATGATGTAACACAGCTTGGTTTTATTCGATTTCTCTAATTTTATTCAGGTGTTCAATACATTATTGCTTTTTCATTTAGGGTTAGTGTGCTCTATTCGCAATGTAATTAGTAACACCTCAAAATAACGATCGGGCACGAAATTCATTTTGTAAACAAAATGGTGGGAATGACTAGATATTTTTAGATCTTTTCTAGATATTTACTCATGGTGAAGGTCAACACTGCAGAAATTCAGGGCCCTCACTTTGATCGACTATAATACGTATTTGAATTGTATTAGATATTTACAGAGTCATATGACATTGTAATAAATGCATAAAACATGTACATAAAACTGATAAAGAATATAATGTCAGATACGTGTCCGAAGATGACAATAATTTAATATGCATTGATGAAAAAGTAAAGATAACGAACAGAAATCAATTTCATAGAAATAAAGCATTGTACAAAGTTTTAGGACTATCCGATAAGCCATATAGGAGGAGAAACGTTCACAAGAAAAAGAGACGGACAGACGGACAGATGAACAGGTTGACAGATGGACAGATGGTACAAAAACAATATGTCTCCCCCTGAAAGGGGAGATATATGATAAAGATATGAGAGTAAGGCAAACACAGACATGATTTTAAACGTAAACTATTTTTCTATGGAGTTGTTTTTAGATTGTTTCCACCTTACAGAATATGTGTGCATCACTGTTACATTTATCATATGACGTCATGAATAGACGAACAATCTCACTAAACCTTTTTAGCTCACCTGAGCTTTTCTGATCAAAAGTTATCCGTTGTTGGTCGTCGTCGTACACTTTTCACATTTTCTCTTCGTCTCCAGAAGCACTGGGTCATTTTCAACCAAACTTGACACAACACATCCTTGGGTAGTGGTATTTCAGGTTTGTTCAAATAAAAATTCATGTCCTCATTGAAGGGGAGAAAATCAGAATATGCAAAAAAAAATTAGAAATCTTCTTCTCAAGAACCACTTGGGCAGAGGAGCTAAAATTAACATGAAAGCTTTCTCACATAATGCAGATTCAAGTCTGTCCCAATCATGGCTTCTTGATATAGGACAGAAGCAAGTTAAAATCATACCCCGGGGGTAGGATGGGGCCACAATAGGGAATCAAAGTTTTGTAAGAAAATATATAAGGGATATCTCTAAAATCTTCTTCTCAAGAACCACTGGGTCAGCAGAGATTTACATAAAAGCTTTTTAACATAGTGCAGATTCCCGTTTGTTAAAATCATACCTCCCCGAAGGTAGGATGGGACCACAATAGAGGATGAAAGTTGTACATAAAAATATATGTGGAAAATCATTACAAATCTTCTTTGAAAGAACCATTGGACTAGGAAAGTAGAAATTTACGTTAAAGCTTTCTAATATAATGCAGATTTAAGTTTATTAAAAGTACGGACCCCCAGGGTAGGATAGGGCCACAATAGGGGTTAAAAGTTTTACATGCAATGTACATAGGGAAACTTATTAAAGAAATTTTCTTCTCAAGAACCACTGAGACAGAAGAACTGATATTTACATGAAAGCTTCCTGACATAGTGCAGAAACCAGTTTGTTAAAATCATGACCACTGGGGGTAGGATGAGATCCACATTAGGGATCAAAGTTTTACATACAAATATATAAGGCATTCTTTAGAAATCTTCTTCGCAAGAACCACTGAAGCTTTTTGATATAATCCAGATTCCAGTTTGTTGAAATTATGACCCACAGGGGTAGGATGGGGCCACAATAAGGGATTGAAATTGTACAAATAAATAGGGAAAATTATTTTAAAAATTCCTCTCAAGAACCACTGGACCTTGGAAGTAGACATTTACATGAAAGCGTCCTGACATTCTGCAGATTTAAAATTGTTGAAATAATGGCCCCCGGGGATAGGATGGGGCTCACATTAGGGATTAAAGTTTTACATACAAAATGTAAGGCATTATTTACAAATATTCTTCTCAAGAACCACTGAACTAGGAAAGCACAAATTTACACGACAGCTTTTTAAAAGCATACCCCCCCCCCCCCCCCCCCCAGGTAAGATGGGACCACAATAGAGGATGAAAGTTTTGCATAATTTATTTTGGGGAAATCATTAAAAATCTTCTTTGAAAGAACCACTGGAGTAGGAAAGTACAAATTTGCGTTAAAACTTTCTAACATAATGCATATTCAAGTTCTTTAAAAGCATGGACCTCCGGGGTGGGATAGGGCCACGATAGGGGTTAAAAGTTTTATATGCAATATACATAGGGAAACTTATGAAAGAAATCTTCTCAAGAACTGCTGAGCCAGAAGAGCTGATATTTACATGAAAG
The DNA here is from genome assembly GCF_947568905.1 of Ostrea edulis. NCBI lineage: Eukaryota > Metazoa > Mollusca > Bivalvia > Ostreida > Ostreidae > Ostrea > Ostrea edulis. The sequence goes on from NC_079170.1 coordinate 47,482,023, forward strand.
CTTCCTGACATAGTGCATAAGCCACTTTGTTAAAATCATGCCACCGTGGTAAGGATAAATTAGGGGATCAATCGTTTGCATGGGAATAAATAGGGGAAATCTCCAAAATCTTCTTAAGAATTACTGTAAGGTGAAGATAACGAACAGTGAGCAATCTCGTAACTCCTATAAGCAATACAAAATAGATATTTGGGCATACACGTACCCCTGGACACACCAGAGGTGGGATCAGGTGCCTAGGAGGAGTAAGCATCCCCTGTTGACCGGTCACACCCGCCGTAGCCCTATATCCTGATCAATTAAACGGAGTCATCCGCAGTCAAAATCAGTGTGCCAAGAACGGCTTCACAATCGGTATGAAACACGTCAGATATCATTTGACGCAATGCGAGGTTGTACTGACGAACTAGATCGTTATAACGACCATAGAAAAGCTGAAATTTACATGAAAGCTTCCTAACATAGTCCAGATTCAGGTTTATTAAAATATTGGCCCCCGGGGATTTGGATGGGGTCACAATAGTGGATCAAAGTTACACATGCAAATATAGAGAGTAAATCTTTAAAATCTACTCAGGAACCATTGGGTTAGGAAAGTACAACTTTACATGAAAGCTTTTAATATAGTGTTCGTTTCAGTTTGCTAAAATATTGGTCCCTGGGGGTAGGGTTGGGCCACAATAGGGGATGGAAGTTTTACATTGAAACATATAGGGAAAACTATTTTTAAAAATTCTCAAGAATCACTGCGCCAGAAGAGCTAGCATTTCCATGAAATCTTCCTGACATAGTGGAGAAGCAAGTTTGTTAAAACCATACCCCCCCCCCCCCCCCCTTGATAGGATGGACAACAATAGGCGATCAAAGTTTTGCATGGGAATAAATAGGGGAACTCTTTACAAATCTCCTTCTGAAGAACCAATATTTCAGAAGAGATGAGATTTATGTGACAGCTTCTTGACATACTCAATATTCAGGTTTGTGAAGATGATGGTCTCGGGGGTAGGATGGGGACACGATAGTTGATCAAAGTTTTACATGCAAATATGTAGGGACAATCTTAAAAAATCATCTCAAAAACCACTGGACTAGGAGAGAACAAATTTACATGAAAACTTTTTAACATTATGCTGATTTCAGTTTGCTAAAATATTAGTCTCTAGGGGTAGGGTTGGGCCACAATAGGGGATGGGAACTTTACATTAAAACATAGAGGGAAAACTATTTTAAAAATTCTCAAGAAGCACTGTGCCAGAAGAGGTAGTATTTACACAAAAGTTTCCTGACATACACATGTAGTGGAGAAGCAAGTTTGTTAAAACCATGCCCCCCCCCCCCGGGGGGGGGGGTAGGATGGAACCACAATAGGTGATCAAAGTTTTGCATGGAAATAAATAGGGGAACTCTTTAAAAACCTTCTCAAGAACCAAGATTTCAGAAGAGATGATATTTACGTGACAGTTTCTTGACATAGTCAAGATTCAGGTTTGTTAAAATGATGGTCCCGGGGGTAGGATGGGGTCACAATAGGGGATCAAAGTTTTACAAGCAAATATATAGGGACAATCTTAAAAAATCATCTCAAAAATCACTGGGCTAGGAAAGAACAAGTTTACATGGAGGCTTTTTAACATAGTGCTGATTTCAGTTTGCTAAAGTATTGGTCCCTGGGGGTAGGATTGGGCCCCAATAGGAGATGGAAGTTTTACATACAAATATATAGGGACAATGTATCAAAAATCTTCCTCTCAAGAACAACTGGACCAGGCAAGTAGAAAGCCTCCAGACATTGTGTAGATTCAAAATTGTTGAAACCATGACCCCCAGTGATAGAATAGAGCCCACATTAGGGATTAAAGTTGTGCATACAAATATGTAAAGCATTCTTTACAAATCTTCTTTTCTAGAACCACTGCTCTAGGAAAGCACACATTTACATAACAGCTTTTTGAAATAACGCAGATTCCATTTTGTTAAAATCATGCCCCCTCCCCCCAAGGTAGGGTGGGCCACAATAGGGGATAAAAGTTTAACGTAAAGTATATGGGGAAAATCATTACAATTTTCTTCGAAAGAACCACTGCACCAGGAAAATAGAAATTAACAGGAAAACGTCATAACGATGTGTAGATTCAATTTTTTTTCAAATCCTGACCCCCGGGGGTATGATGTGGTCAGAATAGGTGATCAAATTTTTACATGCCAATACATAGGGGCAATCTTTAAAATTCTTCTTCGAAAGAACCACTGGACTAGGAAAGTACAAATTTACGTGAAAGCTTTCTGACATAGTGCAGATTCAAGTTTATTAAAAGCAGGGACTCCGGGGTAGGATATGGCCACAATAGGGGTTAAAAGTTCCACATGCAAATTACATAGGGAAACTTATTAAAATAATATCAAGAACCACTGAGCCAGAAGAGCTGATATCTACATGACAGTTTCCTGACATAAAGCAGAAGTCGGTTTGTTAAAATCATGCACCCGGGTTAGTGATGGGGCCACAATAGGGGATCAAACGTTTGGATGGGAATAAATAAGGATTTTTTTAAAAATCTTCTTCTCAAGAACTACTATTTCAAAACAGCTGATATTTACATGAAAACGTCCTAACATAGTCCAGATTCAGGTTTAGTAAAATCATACCCCAGGGGTAAGGATGGGGCCACAATAGGCGATCAAAGTTTTGCATTAGAATAAACAGGAGAAATCTTTAAAAAATATTCTCAAGAACTACTTTTTCAGAAGAGCTGAAATTTACTTGAAAGCTTCCTAACATAGTCCAGATTCAGGTTTGTTAAAATGATGCCCCCGGGTTAAGGATGGAGCCAAAATAGGGAACCAAACTTGTGCATGGGACTAAAAAGGGGCAATGTTTAAAAATCTTCTTATTAAGAACCACTGGAGTAGGAAAACACAAATTTAGTTAAAAGCTTTTTAACATTAGTGCAGATTCAAGTTTGTTAAAATCATTGTCCCTAGGGGTAAGATGGGACTAAAATAGAGGATGGAAGTTTTACATACAAATATATAGGGAAAATTATTAAAAATCCCTCTCTCAAGAACGACTGGACCAGGGAAGTAGAAATGTACATGAAAACGTCCTGACATTGTGCAGATTCAAAATTATTCAAATCATGTCATCCGGGTTGGATGGGGCCCACATTAGGAGATCATTGTTTTACATACAAGTATATAGGGACAATCTTTAAAACTCTTCTCAAGAACCACTGGACCAGAAAAGTACAAATTTACAGGAAAACTTTTTGACATAGTGCAGATAACAGTTTGTTAAAACCATGGCCCCGGAGGTAGTATCGAATCAGAATAGGGGATGAAAGTGTTACATACAAATATATGGGGAAATTATTGAACATCAACGATTTATATACAGATATGTAACGAAACTCTTTCAAAATATCCTCAAGAACCATTGCGCCAGGAAAGTATCAATTTACATGAAAACTTCATGGCAAATTGCAAATTCAAGATGTTAAAATCATGGCCTCCGGGGTTAGGATAGGACCAAGATGGGGGATCAAAATTTTGCATAGAAATACATAGGAAACATCTTTAAAAATCTTTGTCTCAAGAATCAATGAACCATGAAAAAATATATTTACACGAAAGCTCTCTGCACATTGTGCGGATTCAAGTTTGCTAAAACCAAGCCACCCCACCCTTCCCCGGGATAGTATGGGGCCACAATAGGGCATCAAAGATTTCCATGCGAATATATAATTTGATATATAATATTTAATTGCAATTTAAAAAATTTCATCAGCACCGAAGAAAAAGGCGAAAATATCTGGTAGTTAAAAGGTTATTGATATACGTAAGATTTCAGAATACGATAATTATCCACAACAGTGGACATCCTCAATTATGAGTATTTGCATGTTATTGTACAATCTATCTATTTGACTTGAAATACGACCTTGAACATGACTTTGACATTCATTAGGTTCTATCTATTCGTGATAAACTTTTCCTTTCAACAACATAATTCTGTGATAAGAACTGTTATAGCAATCAAAACTTAAACTTAAACATGTCAAACATATCTTTGATCTTGAAATTGACTCTCATTATGTTGCATACATGTAGATAATGATTGCATGGATCCTGTATAGTCTATGTATCCATGACAAATAGTAAGGACATTGCATCATTAATGTATCTAAACTTGAATGAGGATTTAAAAAGAGAATGAACTTGAACATGGCTTTCACTTTCATCCAATTTTCACTAGGTCACTGCAGTAAACTCAGGTGACCTATTGTCATCTGTCTTCATCCGTCATAGTATGTCGTGGTGCGTCGTCCAGTGAAAAATTTACATTTTAGCTTCTTGAAAACTACAAGGCCATATCATTGATGGTGTGAAGCATCTCTGAGATAAGAGGAATGTAAATTCTTAAAGGTATGTCAATATCTTCCCCCAGGGTCTCATAGGTAGGGCAAAATATTCAAAATAGTCTAATTTTCAAAAATTTTCTCTATTCCAACAGATGTGGGAAAAAACTAAATGCAGGGCTGTAATGTCCATGAAACCCTCTACTAGAATTGTGAAAGTCATGGTCCTTGAATGAGTGCTTCAAGTCCTAAGGTGGGACAAATATGTGAACCATATAGTGAACCTGCATCAAATCTTGGAAAATCTTCCTCTCTACGCCCATACATATTTCAAAAAATTTAAATGCATGTTTATGATGGTCATGAAGCTCTTTGCCTTAAATGTGAAATTCATGACCCTTGGGTAAGGGGTTCAAGCCTCAAGGCGGGACCAATATGGCCATATACTGAAAATGTATAAGATCCTAGGAAATTGTATTCTCTACTTCCATTTATATTTCAGAAAATCCAAATGGATGATTATAATATCCGCGAAGCTATCCGCCTGAATTGTGACATTTATGGCTCCCGGGTCAGAGATTTGGGCCCTAAGGCGGGGCTAATATGGTCATATGTCGAACATGCATAAAATCTTCTCTACTGCCATATACATTGGACAAAAACCAAATGCATGATTATGATGTGCATGGCGTTTATTACCTGAATTGTGAAATTTATGGCTCTTGGGTCAGGAGTTCAGGCCTCAGGGTAGGGTCAATATGGTCATATGGTGAAGATGTAGTAATTCTGAGAATATCTTCTCTACTGTCATATACATTTGACAAAACCAATATGCATTATTATGATGTCCATGAAGCTATCTACATGAATTGTGAAATGCATGGCTCCTGAGTCAGGGGTTCAGGCCCTAAGGTGCGGGTCAATATGGTAATATGGTGAAAATGCATCAAAACTTAAAAAATCTTCTTCTCTACTGCCATACATATTTCAAAAGAAAATAAATGCATGGTTATGATATACGTAAAGCTGTGTACCTGAATTGTGAAATCCATGGGTCAGGGTTCAGGCCCTAGGGCGGACCAATATGGTCATATGGTGAAAATGTATAAAATCTTAAAGTAATCTTCTTCTCTACTGTCATATAGATTTGAGAAAAAGTAAATGCAGAATTATGATATCCCCAACGCTCTCTACCTGAACTGTCAACTGTGAAACATTAGTTCAGGCTTTAGGGGGCGGTAATAGAAAATCTTCTCTACTACAATATATGATAAAAACATTATTACGATGTCCATTACTCTCACTACCTGAACAGTGAAATTCATGGCTCCTGGGTCAGGGATTCAGGACATAGGACAGGTCCAATATGGCCTGTTGTGAAAATGTACTAAATCTTAGAATATCTTCTTCTCTACTGCCATATATATTTGAGAAAAACCAAATGCATGGTTATAATTTCCATGAAGCCATCTACCTGAATTGTGAAATTCATGTCTCCTGGTTCAGGGGTTCAGCCCTTAGGGCAGAGCCAATTCGGCCATATAGTGAAAATGCATTATATCATGAAAAATATTCTTCTTTACTGCCATATAAATTTGCGAAAAGCTAAATGCATGATTATTATGTTCATGAATCTCTATGTAAAATTGTGAAATTAATAGCTCCTGGTTCAATGTTCAAGCCCTTTGGCAGGGTCAATATGTATAAAAACTTATTTTTTCTTCTCTAGTTTCACAGTCATGTGAGATAAATTAAATGCATGATCATGATGTCCTAGATTTATTTTTCTTAAATTGTGAAATTCATTGGTCAGGGTTTTTTGGGGGATGTTGGGGTGTCAAATTATTTATATGTTTCAAACTTCCATTTTTCCTTCATATGTAAATGAATAGGAATTATGTGTATATTTTGAAAGATCATAAGCATGTGCACAAATGTCTTCCTATTGAGACTTAAATGCAAATATGAGATTCCCTCTATGAGTTATGTTACTCAGGTGATCGTTAAGGCCCGTGGGCCTCTGGATGTAGCTTGATTAATCTTCATGCTTTGTTTTGCAGGTGACATAAAACTATGATATGAAATAAAAGAATTGCATCCTATAAGTTTTATGAACCTACAACATATCACTATTTGCTCTATATATTTTAGATGAAGCATTGTGAGAGAAATATTCAGTTCTTGACAAAATCATAAAAATAATGATTGGAGATCTGCATTATTATTGTACGTTAAGCAATATTCCTCATTGTTTTCATTATTCATGACTGAATCTTAATTGACAGAGAAAACATTGAACTGGAGTACAAGACAATACGTGAAATGTTGGAAGAATTTAACCAGGTCTTCAAGAAAATAGAAGAAAATGACATTAAAGTTCAGAAACCTTTAATAGGTAAAAACAGTTTAGTTAACCCTTTGACAATCCTTTGACAAAAGATATATATTCTGCTGATTATATCTAACAAAGGGGAAATTTAAGTTGTATTTTCTAGTTTTTAATGATCAACATTTATCAATGGTTTCAAAATATAGCTTCAAAGTCTTCTAAGTTTTAGGAGCCCGAGTCGTGGTGACGTTCTCATCGAGATATTTGAGGTCATTTGAGAGAACTTGACTATCATGCAAGCAATTACGTAAAAGGGGCCACATAACAACCGCACTGCTCTACAACATGCTGCAATGATGATCAATAATCTTGACTACATTTCAAAACGAGACTGTGTGATAAGACTTACCATTTGCATAATTATTTTGGTATGGAGAAGAGCCATATTCCCTAGGCATTCATTAGGGTATTTATAATGCCAAAATGGACTTCTGACAGTAAACCGGATGGACAATGTGAGTGAAAAGTCAACACCTTTTATGCAGATAGTTGGATAATTAAATAATTAAAAGTGATATAGAGATTCCATTCTCTCTCATTTCAATTGATATTCTTTTATTGAGATCATTATGTGAAATGCACTATGCTCAATATAATTGTTATCAGTATAACCGCTGTAAAATGTGCTGGAAAGTTTGTCTATATACAAAGAATAAAGATGACTTGGACATACAAAATTGATGAATTAAACACACATGAATTCTTCAATTTTCCTACACGATTTTGTATTATACAGTGTGTTTGCTGGATTATGCATGGGAATTTGAAAACCATTACGACTTATGTCGCTTTTAACCTTAAACAAATTTTCAACTTCGTATTATTCAATGAATCATTTCATTCTGTCTCTTGCTGAGGAAAGTAATCCTGAATAACATGTTCAAAAAATCATTAGGCCATGCCGCATCAAAACTTAAATAAAATGATCAATTATTTAAAGAAAAACTATGCTTGAAGGGAGGTAATTCGCATTTTTTTTCATAATAAAATCTAGCTATATTACAATTGATATAGATAATGATTTTGTTTAAACAATAATGATATATCCATTTTTGTGGTATAAGATGTAAAAATCATTTTGATAAGGGCCAAATTGCATCTGTCCATTTAAAGATTCCATTTTTTCTAAGAGAGCTATGTTGCTTCAAAGAGCTAAGTTGGACATGTTAAGATCATTTTGATAAAAACAAACTTTATCTGCCAAATTAAAAATAAAGCAATGAGTAAAATCTAAGAAGGCTTTGGAAATGGTTTTGGAAATGATTTTTCACTCCTTGAATCATAGGATATATCTTAGTACAGTCCAAACTTATCAAGCAATTCATAGTATGTGAAGAAATGATCTAAATGCCTATATCAAATTGAAATATGTTTTCAAAATATCATTTCTGTAGTTATTTGAAGAGTTCAAGAAATATCTTGACATGTGAAGTGTTGCACTTAGGTTGAAGTAAATTTATCTTCTGTATATTCATCTGTAATAGATAAACATGAAAAAAATGAAGATAAAGAAGATTGTCCCATGACCGGCTGGTTTTTTTCTTTGATCTTTAGGAAGGTGGATATTGCATATTACCAAAAGTGTGACGATATTCATATAATATCACACATGTGATATCGATACATGTGATATCCAACTATTAATGTCCCACTGTTTCACATAGGAGGTAGGAGGAGATATGCCAATCAGACAAAGACAAGATTCAACATTTAGTCAAGATATAATCTGCAAAATTCTTTCACAAAACAAATACATAGATAAAATATAATCACGATAACAATAGCGTGGAGTAAATCACATGTTGTAAACTGAATTTTGCTATCTGTTGATGTAAAAAGCATACCAAATATGGGAAGGGGTCAGTGACAAGGTCAAGGGATAGATTAATGACATGATTGATAGCTCCATGATGTATTTCAAAATATCGTTTCGTCATTGCATGCTCGGGAGGATCCGCCTCCTTGTGTGCAATAACTCAACGACATTTTGTATACATCATCTCGCGTCATCATGTCACAATTACGTGATTAATCTCCTAATTCCTATAGATAATACAGAATCCACGTACTGCTGGAGAAACCCGAGGTGCAAATCATGTACCATGGCGGTGCCCATAAGTGTTGCAACTGAACATCAGGCTCATAGAATCCTATTTACCCATGCATCTCTTATGGGATCCTTGAGGAATTGGAGAAGTGCTATTGAGCTCTGTTTTATTCTCACTAAAGGTCATTGATACTATTATCTTCTTCAGTCTTTCAGTCTTTCAACACTAAGTTGGACAAAGATTTGGTAATCTCTGTCAATTTCGTCCAAGGGGGTATATAGTTGTAAAGGTACTTGTATATCTCAAGTTTTCCACGTGCAGAGGATGGATTGTATTGGATATTTTCAAGCTTACCTCAAAATACCTGTAGTTATATATTGTTTGCATATGTATGGCATTGATATCTATATAATAATTTTATGAGACACTGAGGGATTTGACAGTCCTGTCTCAGACTGAAAGTTAAAAATATTTTTGACATTATAGACAGTTGCTTCCTCAACAAATTGGGAAAGGCAAATATTCATATCTAGTGATCAGTCACCGCAAAAGCACTTTGTTAAGCATCACTCTGCTTCAATGCACAAGTACTCTGAAGTATTTGGTGATCAGGTCTTCCAACAGTCTGTTGTAATTCACACGGGCACGAATTGTGCTCCTTTGTTAGCTGACTTGTTTTTATATTCCCTTGATGCAGAATTTATTCAAAAACTTATACGCGAGAAGAAAGAAATATCTTGCTATGCCCTTAAATTCGATATTTAGATATATCGACGACGTTTGATCAATTAACAATAACTTCCATTCGTATCTCGATTCAATATATCCCTGTGAACTCGAAATTAATGACACCACAGAACGTCCACTTCTGTTCATATTTAGATATTTTATTGAAAGAAGATACTAACGGCAAACTAACAACTCAACCTTATGAAAGGCGAAGATAACGAACAGTGATCAATCTCATAACTGCTACAAGCAATACAAAATAGATAGTTGGACAAACACGGACCCCTGGACACACCAGAGGTGGGATCATGTGCCTAGGAGGAGTAAGCATCCCCTGTCGACCGTTTACACCCGCCTTGAGCCCTATATCCTGATCAGGTAAACGGAGTTATGCGTAATCAAAATCAATGTGTCAAGAACGGCTTAGCAATCGGTATGAAACACATCAGACAGCATTTGACCCAATGATAAGTTGTATTGACGAACTAGATCGTTATAACGACCGTAGAATTTGCGAAATGCTGACTGAAATCGAGACAAACGGGATGATTTCAGCTTCTCCATCGTCAACTTCCTATATTTCTGTAGCAATATTCCATTATTACCTGTATTACCTGTATATGATGTTTATATCTCTCAACTGATTCGATACGCAAGAGCTTGTTCTGCGTATGGCCGAGGTAGGCTACCGACAAACAAGTTGATGGTGCAGGGGTTTAAACAGTCTCGTTTAAAGCCAGCATTTCGCAAATTCTATTGCCGTTTTAAAAATGTAGTTTGCCAATACAACCTATAGTTGGGTCAAATGCGAATATTAGGCCGTTCTTGGCATACTGATTTTGACTACGGATAACTCTGTTTACCTGATCAAGATATAGGGTTCACGGAGGGTGTCACCAGTTGACAGGGGATACTTACTTTTCCTAGGCACCTGCTCCAATATTGATATACCCAAGGGTCCGTATATGCTTAACAAACGAAGGATGAAATCAAAACTCTTTTTACAAAAATAGGTATGATATACACGTTGCACTTTATCTTTGATGGGGTCGGCCCCGAGCATGGTTCTGTCTGCTATGTTGCCTGCTGGGAGCGGCCTGAGGTATATTTCAGCTCAACTAATATGATTGCGGGTATCAGCCCGGTCACTGTTCTGTTTAGTAATGGTCTGCTTTGATGTTCGCTGTGATAGGCCGTTGCGTTAAGTTTCGCTGTGTTTGTGCTTTTCTTAACTTCGTATTCTGTATAGGATTTGTGATATTGATTAGTATTTGCTGCCTTCACTTGTCCATAAAAGGAATGCCGATATGATAAAAATGTCAATTTTACTAATACGCAAATCCCCAGAAGGAGTATGAAATATGAGAACAAAACAGAGAGACTTGTTTCGCTATACATTACAATTAGATACCAGAGTGAAATATATTTCAAGTTTATTGATGTGCACGTACATAATATAGTAGTATGAATGGTAAAACACAATATAAACAAAAATGTGACAGGTGCAGAACATAACAAAAATTGGTCTACAACATTGTGTTGGCACATGCATTAGCGAGTAAATAATATAAAATGAATCATTTGTTCAAAGGGGGGGGGGGGGTAAATTATAATTTCCTAAGAAAACACATCAAATTTATCACTGGTTGGTGGCTAATTACTGGTAATGAATTCTTAAAAAGTAAAAAAGAGATTAACGTGCCTAGAAATTTACTTTTGAATATACTTTCTTCCAGTATATGTAATATAGTATATGTAGAATTGGAAAAGAAGAACATGAAGTGGGTGATACTGACTACTAATTAATTATCATTATCTAGAGAATTTTCATTTCTTTCTATGCTATCCAATCATCTATATTCTACAGTTATCCTGTGGACGTTTAGACGCTGATATCGTAATAAGAAACATGTACTGACACAGATAATAAAGGAAGTCTTGATCTATAACAGATGAGTATTTCTCGAGATAATATTTTGTATGTGTATTTTACAGTTTGAACATTATGTTAATCAATAGCATGTTTTAGGCTTTACAAATGAATTAGGGGGCAATGTTGAGATGCGATAATGGAAACTTACTCCAACACCAAGAAACATGTTGTGTTCATACCGTAATATGAAGAGAAGATACTTATAAAAGTGTCGATGGAATAAATAATATATGACATGATTGATAAAAGCCCCAATGTTTTCGAAATTGAAGAACAAGGTACGATTGTGTACATAAAAAGGCCCCAAAAAAATTCTCCGATTTAAATGTGTCTTGAATCAAGCTTGATATGTGTTTTGAATAAGTTAAATACATGCCAAGTATACTATCTCAACTTAAATCAAAGTTATTTCTTATTTTATAGCATTATTACGTCATGAATAAGAGTTCTTCCAGCCTTTTTTCAAAAAGAGCTTGATAACTGTTAAATTTCATCTAGATTATTGCTTAGGAAAAGGTGTGCCCATCCGTCGAGCAAAATGAAATTAATATATATTGTGTATTAAGAGAAGATGAAAAATGTGTTTGAATATAAATTTGCTCGACGCATGGGCTGTATGTTTTCTGAAAGGAAAACCCCCTGAATTTATGAAAATTTTCATTGATTTTTGCATTTTTTGACAATTTTATGCCAACTTCACGCTCCTGTCATACGACACAAAGCAATTTTGGATTAAATTAAATGTAGTTTTGATTTGCTTATATATTCCTTATTTGAATGCCAGATTTTGGGACTCCTGCTGAAATCATCTATTTTGTGGGCCAGATGACTATAGAAAATGTTTCTACTTCTTTAAAGAGTTGGGTCATCAATATTATTGGCTGCTAGTTGGAATTTTAACTTACATACTTAGTTACGCGTTTAAAGTTTTAAATTAAGAAAACACGCCAATCAAAAATTTTATGGAATCAAATAATTTATTAAATTTTTCTTGTTTTAATGAAATGGATGTACGCGTGGTCAGCGTCCATCTCTAATTTCAGCATTGATGCACTATGCTATATTCTAGCACAACACTTGCAGATCGAATTGTGAAGACTTAGAAGTAACAAAAATAGGTTTGTCATACATGTACTTAAAAGTTTTATCAAAGGTTGAAACAAAAGCTGTTAAATTCCCCCTCATTAACAGTTTCAGTAGAAACAAACAGATAGATACTAACCAGCAATATAAATAGGTGATGATAAAATAAGATTAAAAGAAGGAATTAACAAGGTGTTACTGTATATCAGCAATATCTGCCTATTTGACATTTAAAACATATAGTAAGCCATGGTGTATATACAGCAGGAAGACACATATCAACACATTTGGTGATGTAGCGAACATACTGGATAGAAAAAAAGTATGAGGGTTCATCCAAAATAATCTAGACAGAATATTATACATGGATGTATACATTCTTCTCAGTTTCTCTAGTGAGTCACTGCTGTTTAATTCAAGATTCGGACTATGATTACTATGGCAAACGGAACCAATGTTTCTTTTGATATACGTGGAATCCCTGCGCTGCTTGTTGGGGCACTGTAAAATGCATACAAATCACAATACTATGGTAAAAGAAAATTTCAATTCAAAATATTTGCAATGTATGTTAGATGCGGTTAGAATCTTTATAAGTGGAATAGTTTCAATTTTCTTACATGTTCACAACGAAACAAGATACATCAAGTCTAATCGTAAACAATAAACGTATATAATTTGAAAATAGAAACCATTTTGTACGCTTATAATTAGAAAATTAGAAATTTGTAATAATACATAACATTCTGTTTTGTCATGGAAAGAACCATCATATTTTCCTTTGAATACGTGTAACTGTATTGAAAAGTTAAAGATAACGAACAGTGATCAATTTCATAACTCCTATAAAGAATACAAATTAAAAGTTGGGAAAACACAGATACATGTATACCAGAGGTGGGATCATTTGCCTTGGAGGAGAAAGACAATTATTTAATTTTACTTGTAACACGCAATTTGATTGGTAAACACACTGAGAAAGTTTAGTTTATATTGTATAAGGTAACAACTTTGTATGGAACACGCCTCTTTGACAGCCCAAAACGGAACTACCTTTTTTTTTATTTCACATTGTAGCACAGTTAAGTTGTAGGCCTTCTATGAAAGAGAAAATCAACTGAACAAACCGTATAGAATAGAATATTATCGATGTTAACCAAGACACACATATTTCTTAAAATTATAATTACACAAAACATTAACTTTTTAATGTACGCTTTGTAGATTATAAAGCGTAAAATGCACCAAGTTACAATATATCGTATATCATAGGTCAAAATTAGCTTCATCCCATAACCAGTGCATGTGAACAAATTATCCAAAATTATGCAGGATTAAAAATGAATACATAAAGAGAGAGAAAAAAATATATAACTAAGTAGGGAGTCCATACACTCAATAAGAAGGACACAAGACAATTACTTGCCCCACTGACATTTGTTGATACATGATGCGGTAGTAATGGGCAGAAGCATCCCGTAAAAGTTGATAGTTTCTAAATTTGAGAACTTCAACAGCATACGCATCTATGTTTGTTCTTGGAGAGCGACCTAACATGATAACATAAAGTTTTCGTGTGAGAGCACATTGTTCAGCAGACAGTTCGATGCAGAAACTATTGACTATGTCATCCCACCATTTGTTACGGATGCTAATAGTGATCACACAAGAACAGACAACATGATGAAAAAAGGTCACTAAATGTTGCGGCACAGAAACGACAGATATCCATGACGTCTTGAAGGCGATCAGATAGAAGTTTGCATATGAACTTGTATAATCGGATCTCATTACCGTTCTTAGGGATTCTGTAGAAGGAAGATGGATCGCACTCACTCAAAATTGTGAGAAATATGTGTCATTCACCATACGACATATTCCAGAGTTCACTGTCGTACAATACGGCAGACGACGGGTTTATGAAAATGAACTAAGGTTAATGGCATAAGGTAGTGGGATACAATATCTTTAAGAACATAAAAGGAATTTCTTCCTTTTCTGCAGTTTGGTCTGATAAATAACAATTTTTGTTGACAATAATACCTAGGTGATCGCAGGAGTCCTTAGAGGGAACTGGGTCGTCATTTAAATACCAACTTTGGTCCTGATTAAATGTATTGCCTTTGTTCGAAAACTAAGTGTACAAGATTTGTTTTCGTTGAATTTAAACCGCCATTTTCTCGAATATTCATATGCAATATTTAACATATTTTGTAGAGATTTTGGCATTAATCGTATACAATAGATGCCATCTACCAGTTAGGGACAATTACTTGCAACATTGAATAATCTACGGGTAGTACAGTAGAAGATTGCTCTAACGCATTAATTAATTCATGAGTAAATACTAGAAATAAAAACGTAGACAATAAACCACCTTGTCTTACATCATGATGAACAGAAAACCATCTTGACTGTGTTTGGTTAAAAACAATAATACTAGAAGTTGTATCATGACAATCTTTGATAAAAGGCCAGATTTTGCTTGTTACACCCAAATTGTACAATTTGTATAACATATCATGCTTCCAAAAGGCTTTGAAACTATCTAAGTTATAAATAATAGCATACTTGTTTCTTGTAGGTTAGATAATGCAGTTACGAGTAAACAACCTAATTTTTCTTGAAACCCCTGTTGTTGTTTGTTTGGAAAAAAATGTTCATGAAGAATATATTTATTCATTCTATTATTTAAAACACCTTCAACAACGGTACGGTATACGTATAAGTGAAATTCAATCTGGAGGCATATTGTGCACTCTTAATTGATACAATACACATTCTGAATGGGAAAGCCTTAAGGTGTGTCATGTTGCACCAATCTATTTGACATGTGAACTGATTATTTCTCTGAGAGTGAGATTCTGACAAAATGTTGGTGTAATATCTATCTATGATGATAAACGTTCAGGAAACCAACTGATCTACATTTAGCCCTAAAGTAAGTCATGGTGCACCAATTAAGTTGAAATGTTTGAAATGTGAACTTATTTTGTATTTCTCTGACAAAGAGGTTGTGACTTAATTTCAGAACAATACCTGTGACCATACCAAATAAAATTGAAAAGTGTTTGACCTACTTCTACCCCTAAAGTACTGTCGGTCACACAGTGCCAATACATCTGAAATGCTAAATGCACTTGTCTACCTCTGATAGGAACCCTTTGACTAAATATCATGGCGATTTCTGCATCGTAATGGAAAAAGTCCAGAAAACTGTTTGACGTATTTTTAGCCCAAAAGTAGGTCAAGGATGGACCAATCAAGCTGAAATGCAAATTGAACTCGTATTTCCCGAGAGGAAGCCTTTGACTAAATATCAGGGCAATATCGGTGTCCGTAATGGAAAAAGCCCGGAAAACTGTTTGACCTATTTAAAGCCAAAAATAGGTCAAGGATGGACCAATCCAGCTGAAATACAAACTGAACTTATATTCCACCAAGAGGAAGCCAGTTACTAAATTTCAGCACAATATCTGTATTCATGATAAAAAAAAGCATGGAAAACTGTTTGACCTATTTTTTCCAAAAAGTAGATCAAAGATGGACCAATCTAACTGAAATGATGCGAAAATCAAGCTGAAATGCAACCTGAACTTGTAATTCTTCAAGACAAAGCCTGTGACTAGATTTCAGGGCAATATCTGTACCGATAATGAGAAAAAGCCATGAAAACTGTTTGACCATCTTTTAGTCCTAATGTAGGTCACAGAAGGACAAACCAATTCAGCTAATATGCAAACTTAACTCGTAATCTTCCAAGAGGAAGCCTGTGATTAAATTTCAGGGCAATATCTGTATCCATAATGAAAAAAGCACGGAAATATTTTGACATATATTTTGCCGAAAAGTACGTCAATGATGGGCAAATCAAGCTGAAATGCAAACTTCCTCCAGGAGAAAACCAGTGACTAGATTTCAGGGCAATATCTGTACCCATAATGAGAAAAAGCCATGAAAACTATTTGACCTACAATTAGTCCTAATGTAGGTCACGGACGGACCAATCCAGCTGAAATACAAACTGAACTTGTATTACTCTGAAAGGAAGCTGTTGTGAAAATTGCAGGGCAATATCTGTATCCGTAACGAAAAAAAGTCCGGAAAACTGTTTGACCTACTTATAGCCATAAAGTAGGTCAAGGATGGACCAATTAATTTGAAATGCAAAATCACTTTTAAAATTTTTGAGGGAGAAATTGTGACCAAATTTTAAAGTTGTACATGCATTCGTTATGGGAAAAAATCCGGATATCATCAACCCGGACGGACGGCCAGTCAGTCAGCCAGTCAGACGCACGGACAGTGCCATACCATAATATGTCCCGTCTAATGACGGGCGTATAAAATTCTTAAGAAAGCATCGCAGGATGGCAACTGGTCTGTAGGTATTGGTAGATATTTTTGTTTATCTCTTCCTTTGTACAGGGGGGGGGGGGGGGGGGGGAGGGCTAAGTCATTGTGTTTTTCCATGTAGTATAACTCCATTAAATAGCCAAAAATGATATATTCGTAACTTATCTTATCCAGTTTGCAGCTTTTCTTCTTTCGAATTTGTTGACACATAGTGATATTTCTTGGAATGTTATAGGGCCTACAGGAAAATCCCAGACATGTGTGAATATTCTTCTTGTATGCGCTGGTAGCTGTTTTCAATATACTGATGACATTTCTTATCAAATACATCGTCTTACGAAGGAGTATGGATATGTTCGTAGTACCTTGCAAAAGCTTCTGCTACACCCTCTAGATCGTTATGGACATTGCCGTTCTTCTCGTGGATTTCGGGATAAGCTTCTTTTTTCTGCTTTTTTATGAGCTTCCAGAATGGACAAATGTCACATTCAGCTGCATAATCAAGATCATGGTAGACGTCTTTCATGTGTCACTCATATTCCATATTAAGGACATCAAGGAATTGTCGTTTTGTTCGCTTATAATTACGCTGCAACTCGTGGATCAACCCCCTCCCTTGGTCTCCTTTCTGCAATCTATATTCGGCGTAATCTGCACTTATTGTAGTGAAGAGGTTTACCTCTTTGGTCAAGACTGGACGTGTATGAGGATTGAAGCCTGAATATGGTATTGCATTTTTGGCAAAGTCTAGAAGAATACATACTTAATCATTGGAGAATACATTGCTATCAGACAGAGACTGAAGATAACGCTATATTAAGTTTTCGGTGACTTGGTCCAGGCGAACCTTGTAATTCGCAATAACATCAGAAGTTGCCTTATACCATGCTGGTAATTGTGTATTACACAAATGCAAAGAATGTTGTGAACATTTAAATCTGCTAGTACGGCAAGTGATCTGAAGTAATAGGCAATAAGTCCTCTTCATATATTTTGTAGAACAGAAGCTTGTCTATTAAGCATTTGCTAAACAAAATATAGTCTAGTATAGTGCACTTTGGAATAAAGAACTTCTCACCTGTAATCCTAGATATCTCTTCCTAACTCTGGTATGTCCCGCGATCCGTATTTTCACTACTCTTAGTTTCTTTATTTATGAGATTCACGAGATCGATCAGTGTATGTTTTCTTCACTTTGTCGGAAGATACTCATTCATAAAAGTTATCACCTGTGGTCATCTCGTATCTATCTAAATTTTATTAATTAAGTCTTACCTTCCTGGGTTGCATCGAGGTGAAATATCTCGATTTTGTGCACTACAATGATTAAAAAAATGTCACGATGTTATTCATGGGAAATCATTGTTTAAGATATGAAATATATATTATGCTATGTGTATTTGAGTAAAACTTTGAAAGTAGTTTGTAACTATTACGTATGGTGTCCGGATAGGGTCATTTGCAAAAGCGTGACTGCGCGTTAGTCACAACATGGCGTCACGCCAACAAGCAACACACCTTCACGCTAACAAGCAACGCACCTTCGCGCAGACAAGCAACGCGCCTTCGCGCTCTCACGACAACAAACAACTCGCAGACAAGCAACACGCCTTCGCCCTCTCATGACAACAAGCAACACGCCTTCGCGCTCTCACGATAACAAGCAACGCGTCTTCGCGATCTCACGACAATAAGCAACGCGCCTTCGCGCAGACAAGCAACGCGGCGCGAAGGCGTATTGCTTGTTGGGGTGACGGCGCGAAGGTGTGTTTCTTGTTGGCGTGAGAGTGCGAAGGCGCGTTGGTTGTTGTCATGAGAGCGCGAAGGCGCGTTGATTGTTGTCGTGAGAGCGCGATGGCGTGTTGCTTGTCTGCGCGAAGGCGCGTTGATTATTGGCGTGAGAGCGCGAAGGCGCGTTGCTTGTTGGCGTGAGAGCGCGAAGGCGCGTTGCTTGTTGGCGTGACTGCGTGTTGTGACTAACGCGCAGTCACGCTTTTGCAAATGGCCTTATCCGGACATCATAATTGCGCCTATTGAAGACTGATGATATTGTTTTATTTGGTATAATAATAATAATAATAATAGGTTTTATATAGCGATTTTCCAACGTATTCTGCTCAAAGCGCTTTACAATGCATTATTACCCCGGCAGACCTTATATCAATCTGGAACTTTCTCAGCCTCCTAGGAAGCATACAGTGCAAGCTGTCATTACAAGCGCTAGAGCATAACATTCTAACAATATATTTCACTGTCTATAGCCAGGTACCCCTTTTACACTTGGGTGGAGTGAGGAAATTCATGTAAAGTGCCTTTCCCATGGACATAACGTCGGCCCTGCCGCGACCAAGACTCGAACCCACGACCTTTCGGTCGAGAGTCTGACGGCCTAATCACTCGGCCACCGACGCCACCTGACACCATTCATTCCAACATAATTATACCATCTCTTATACAATAGATATTATGACGCTATAGCAACGCTGGCCATTGTATAGGTGTTTATTATACCACAGCAGAATACATATTTTTATTTCATAACATCACCATGCCGACTTATGCGTGAAATCATATACTGTCGGCTTATACAATGCAGAATATCATTCCTAGGTCAGATAGCACAGAAACTACCCTATAGTAGAACTGTTTTGATGGAAATAACCAACTTATCGTCATCTTTTAAAATAGAGAAAAATGCACTGTGGTATGATAATTGAAGATATTCAATTGACGATTCTCCTCCTAGACACCTAATCCCACCGCGGGTGTGTCCAGGGGTCTGTGTGTGTCCAGCTCTTTATTCTGTATTGCTTACAAGAGTTATGAGATTCATCACTGTTCGTTATCTTCACCCTCCATTCAAAACACAATGAACATACTCCGTTAAAATGTCATCAATTGCTAAAGAAGAAACCCAAAGATTTTAACTGCCACCTGAGTGTCATACAATAGAAACCAAATAAGATGTGTTACCATTACATGTTTTGTCACATGTTGTGTACTTTCAACTTGACCAATGAATAATCATTATTGGCATTGTAATTTCTTTTCAATTACAACATTATCATATTTTGGTCACTTATATCAGTCAGTCGACCATAACGATCTGTTTTACCATCGTTGAACGACGTTTGTTCAATCGTTGGACATATTGAGCTTCTTGTATAAATGCAAGAACGATTTTCACCCAGATGTGCTTCTAGCATCATGTTGGGTACAGCGGTGTGTATTTTGTGTTTCCTGTTTACCCTGGTATTTGAGAAACGGGCGGATGACCCACAAAAGATCTATTTTCCACAACACAATATGAATGAATAGTCATGAACAAGAATGTCTGTATGAAGTATTTGAATTTCATAACTTCTTTTTTAAACCTTCAGATATCATGACGGAGCTATACCGATCACATAGTGAAAATATGTTAATACGTTTTGCACTTGACTAAAAGCGGTGATAGTCATAATCCCCGAACACAAAGTTTGATTGCTATATAGGAATGTATATTTCTGCTAGTCTGTCAAAATGTATTGTTTGATGCCTCTGCAAAAATGTTCTTAAGGACATATTTGTAAGGAATAGTGGTCGAATATTCCAAATGTTTCTATGGGTCATTCATTTTATTTTCGAAGAGCTACAATGTAGTCAAAGTTTATACCCAACACAAATATCAACTATATCAAGACCATTTGTCTAAATTTGGACTATTCACCATAGTAAAATAAGGCTAGAAATATTACTTTGAGACCCTAAGAGAAACAATAGAACAATTTGAACTCGAAGACTGCAAATATCCAAACAATGTGATGCCACTGAACCATGATAATTTGATAATGATCAAAGGACTTCACTGATGAATAATATATCATAATCATTGGACCGTGGAAGCATACGCAGCATTGTTTATCAGTTAACTTGATCTTGATTGAATGACCTTCAGAATCATGACTTACTGTATGATCTATAGAAATCATTTTGTCAAATGTAAGGTTCTAGAGTATAAGTATCTTCTTTAAAGTGAATTGAAGGTCTAGGACAAACGATTCTTATCGTGATTATTTTAACAAATTACGTTGATCATGACAATGATCCGGTTTTTGACACACTGCTTGGTAAAAACAATGAAGAGTTCACACTTCCTTGTGGTTGATTTTCAAACTATTGCTGTGCACTACTTGCATGAAATTGACACCTCTGACCTATATTGTTCTAGAGTTGAATGTTTACTTCTTGTTGTGTATTACTTGCATTCGACTGACATCGACAAACTGACAACTCAATTGTAAGACAACCGGGATGATATCAGTCTCTCGATCGTCAACTTCCCATATGTATGTAGCAATATTCCATTATCACATACATATGGTGTTTATATCGCTCAACTGATTCGATACGCAAGAGCTTGTTCTGCGTATGGTCGATTTATGGATCGGGGCGGGCTGCTGGCAGGTAGGTTGGTGGTTCGGGGGTTTCGGCGGATTCGATTGAAGTTGACGTTTCGCGGATTCTGTGATCGTTGTAGCGGTCTGGTTCGTCCATACAACCGATCATTGGATCAGGTGCTGTCTGGCGTATTTCGTGTCAATTGTTGGGCCGTTCTTGGCGCGATGGTTTTGGCTGCGGATGCCTCCGTTTGCCTGATCTCGATATAGGGCTCATGGCGGGTGTGACCGGACGACGAGGGATGCTTGCTCCTCCTAGGCACCTGGTACCACCTCTGGTGTGTCCAGGGGTCCATGTTTCCCCAGCTTTCTGTTTTGTGTTGCTTGTGGGAGTTATGAGACTGTTCGTTATCTTCACCTTTCACCTGAGACCTAGATTGTTTTAGAGCTCATGTTTACTTCTTTAGTAGAAATATGACGTAATGTACATCATTGTCTTTCAAATTTCAGTTGGACCAATATTTGGTTATGCCTGTCAATTTCATCCAAGAGGCACATACTTGTAAAGGTACTTGTATATCTCAAGTTTTCCCACATGCAGAGGATAGGTTGTATTATTCAAAATACCTGTAGTTATATATTTTTGTATATGTATGACATTGTTATCTACATGATGCGCTCATATATATATAAGCACAGAAAATTTCACTCTGTTTGGATACCCACTCCCACCCCTACCCGGGTTTGAACTCACAACCTGCAGAACCAAATATCCTAGCAGCATGTAACCAGAGCGCTAGACTGTTCGACCATCTAGGCAACTCACTAAAACTTGATTTCGATGACGATGGAATTCTCGCCACGCTGTCACACGCTACATGATCATTGAGAATGGAAATGGGATACAGTTATTTAACGTACATTTAATAGGAGCATACATGATACACATTGCATTCGAAATATTTTATATAAAGCACGGACATAGCAATGAACTCTTAAATGAACATAACTGCCCTAAGTGAAGAAATATTTTAATATAAAGCACAGAAAATTTCACTCTTTTTGGATACCCATTTTTGCCTTTACCTGGGGTTGAACTCACGACCCGCGGAACCAAATCTCCTAGCAGCATGTAACCAGCGCGGTAGACCGCTTGACCATCTAGGCAAGTCACTAAAACTTGCTTTCGATGACGATGGAATATTGCTGATATTCATCAGAGTCAGCTCCTGGAGCTCAAACTGGGCGTGGATCAAAGTGAACAGAATTCCTATGGAAGGATCTCATGCTGACAATTTCCATTTTTACTGACGAACCTGTGTGTTTCTTTACTTTGTGAAATGACTGAAGTTTTTCTGTGCATGTGTTTTCATAATTGACAAATTTGTTTTTAGAAAACATAACAAGTGCATACAGTACCGGACACACATGCTTGCAATACGCCCGATGTCCCATTCCGGCACCACACTCACAGTGGCATTCGAAAATATCACTTTCACGTGATATGCATACATCTATATTGTAGATCACACTCTTCTTCATTGCAGCCCTACACGCCGACCGAAAGTAAAACACTCCATTTCCTCATCTAAAAGCATTATAATGTAGCATAGATATTGTCCATTGTACAGTTCAATGGGAACCTTGTCGAACACTTTGTGAAAGCCAGATCAATAAGAATGCACATGTTTAAGCTCCACTGACACGGTCTCGTAATCACTGTTTAAATCCTTGTATTTCAGTGGGTCAGATATCTGCATATTGTACTCTGTAAAATCATCGGTACAGGCACCAACGGTTTTATTGCCGGCATAAGTTTCTAATCTGGAAGGAAAATATAAATAGACAATTTAAAGTAACTTTCAGTATCAGAATATGACTAATATCTGCCTTCGTATTTTTTTTTTTTTTTTTTGAATATTTAAAATAGAGTTTATGAAATAAACTAATTTTTGGCAAACTGTAGGTTTGTATATCTTATTAGAGTTATCTCTCTTGTACTATTCATGTTTAACGCAAGGGGGAGGGGGTAATTTTGATTGTTGAGTTACGCAACTTTGCATATAAAGGGCGCATATTGGGGCATTCTAGAAATTTCTAAAAGTAATGGCGGGACATGTCTAAAGTAAACAAAATTTCTGAAGATCATTAGGGCCTATAGCCAAAGCACATGTAAGTCAATTTGTGTTGCATATATTGGAGTGTACCTGTTTGAGTGCCATCGGATGCTAACCAGTGTTAACCTGAGCCTGATATAAGTAATCATTAATTCGATATTACCGAGGGAATCGGCATGGATGTTGTTGTCATTGGAAGGTCCCATGTGGAACGTTTACAATCCTATATGCAGAGGAAACCTGATCTCACAAACTTTAACCTGAATAATGTAAATGTTAAAACACACTTGTATGGGATAAGCGAGGGAAACACTACAAATTCAAGGGATGTGAAGAAATTGACTTCATTCATCAACACCGTGGGAGCGTCACCCAAATGACTGATGATTCAGATTGGAAGGAATGGTATGGACTCCCTAGATATTACATGTATGTCCCAGGAAGTGCTTTTTAAAATCATTGCGATGGCACAGGTGTGGAAAGTACGATATAACTTCAAACAAATGTTTGTGTGTAAACTGTTGCCAAGGAAAGTAACTCGTGTGGTACAACCTTCGCAATACAATGAGAACGTGAGAGAGGCAAACACGTTACTAAAGGAACATTAGAGGGGCCATCCTGACAGCTATACGACACGATTAAGTTAAGTATAACATGATGGGATTTTGAGAATGATGGGCTTTTAAAATATATATATATATACTAGATAACACAATGTTATACTTCACAAATGGCTCATTACTGGATAGATAATACTACATTAAATCAGTAATTTTTGTAATAACCAGTTCATATGGAATTGCTCTTATAATGCTGTATGGGAATTACTTATAGAATGTATGACAATTTAGCCAATTTACAAATGGAATTGATTTGCCAGTTTAAATGGAATTTGGTTTTATGCATATATTAGAAAGATGTTCATATAAAACTTGTGGTTTATTGGAACCCTGAATTTGATAAGTATATGTTCAAATGGAACAGTTGAACAGTTCATATGGAACTGAGTATTCAACATATTTCAGTGGATATGGAACTGGAATAGGGTAACCGATACTCAGTTCAAATGGAACTGATGTGTTTATAAGGAACACCGCGTGTATCTGTTTATCATGGTATATATTAAGTCAGAGTGAAATATAATTACCAGATAACAGCTGATATTTCATATTTTATGTATTTTATTAAATCAGTAGAACTATGTATGAGAGTCTGTTAACAAATTGTTGTTATGTAAACAATTATAAACTCTCTGAGGCAAAGGAATAATGAATTGAATTTTTCAGTTGAACACAGGTTATGGAACAGGCCACTTCACGTCCAAAGCGGAGGAAGGTGGGGGAGTCTCGTGAGAGAAGCGCAACACCTAGGAGGAGCGCAACACAGTCAATGTCCGTAGGAAGAACCCCACGTGGCAAAGCAAGAAGTCGGACGCGAGTTGCCTCAGACACTCACAGTAGACCGACTCTAGGCGTAGGGCAAGGTACAGGGCCTGAATCGATAAATACAGCTACAGAAGTGGCCAATGAACACGGAGACACACCTGTTCCTATTTCTGTGGGCAACCAGAACCTGACTACTGAGTCGATGACACAGATGTTAACAGCAGTCATCCCGGTCATTACACAAACTGTTGTTTCAGTCCTACAGAGCAGTAGTATGTTGTCTGGTGGAATACTACAACAGAACAACTCAAGTACCCAGCATAGCCTATTGGAGAGCAGTCCTGCCACTGGAAGTACCCCTGATGAGGCTGCCTCGCAGAATGTGGGTGTTGGAAATGGTGCCAATGAAAGAGCGAATGAGTCCCCAAATCTTAGTATTGCACAAGAACTGTTTGGTAATATTGCACCTGTCACTAGTCAAACCACAGAAAGTAGGGCGTTAACAGTAAATTATGGGCTAGCGTGCCCAAATTCATTGGGAGTAGATCCTAAGTTGCGTGCAGATATTGTGTCGAATAAGTATGTCAATTTTAGCGAATTGTTAAAGCACAAGAAATCTGAAGAGAAATCTAATTGCTTTGCAGAAGAGAAAGATGGCAATTTGCAAGTTGTTAGAAAGAAAACAGGAAAACAGATAATTTAACACAGTGGCAGGATGCCTTCTATATATATGCTGGTATTTATGGTCAAAGACATCCTCACAAGGCCCCTAATTTAATGAAATATGGACAGATTATTTCTCAGTTGGCTCAGAAGTGAAATATGGAGGGGGCATTAAGTTATGATGAAACTTTTCGTAGGTGGAGGGAACAAGATCCATATCATTTGTCATGGGAGGGGGTAAACGGGGAATTGCACACAGAAGCAATGGCTATGTCGTTGTCGAACTTTCAGAACAAGGGTCCTTTTCGTCCCCAGCAAAAAGTCTTCCCTGAAACTCAGTGCGAACAAAACATTGTTTCACCTTCAACAATGAAGGGAGCTGTTCAGACAAAGTGTGCAAATATGGTAACTTCTGTCAGGTTTGTAAGGGCACTCGCAGTAGATTACACTGTCCAAAGAAACAAACAGGGAACATATCCACAACAGAAGGGAAAAAGGGTAAACCCCAAACTAAGCAGTCCACTTTTCGTGCCTCATAACCCTTTCCAAAATAAGACACATGAGATAGTGACCCCGATGGAGTCAGATGAATGACGGTGTTTACTTGCAAGGTATGTTAAGCATAAGGTGAAGTTTTTGGTTAATGTTTTACAGAGGGCTTTAATATTCCTTTTCAAGGTAAAGAAAAGTTTCGGTTGAATAAAAAATTGCCATCAGCTGTAGCTAGAATGGATGTATTGAAAGAAAAATTGGGAAAGAAACTGGGGCAGGTCGAGTTAAAGGTCCTTTCCAGGAACCTCCCTTTGATTCGTTCCAAAAGCTCAGATAGGAGAATTCAGGATTATTCATGATTTTTCGTCACCTGAGGGTAATTCAGTGAATGATGGAATTTGCTCTGATTGTAAATCTGTAACATATCAATCAATAGATGATGCTTGTCATCTTATTTTGCAGTTTGGTAGAGGATGTCAGCTAGCTAAAGTTGATTTGGAGCATGCCTATAAGTTAATTCCAGTACACCCAGACAATTTTAAATTGTTCGGGTTTGCTTTAGATGATGGTTTTTATTTTGATAAAAGTTTGCCTATGGGCTGGAGCTACTCCAGTCAGTTGTTTGAAGTGTTCAGCACATCATTGCATTGGATAGCAAAGAATAAATTGGGTATACAAGGTTGTGTATATATTCTTGACGATTTTCTATTTGTTTCCCCTGCCCCTGCTAGGCTGTGTCAGGTTGGATTAGATGGGTTTATGACAATGGCAGAGCTGATAGGTCTCCCAATTAAGCAGGAGAAGACTGTTTTACCTACAACTTGCTTAGTATGTATGAGGTTAGAGTTGGATACAGTGTCAATGGAAATTAGATTGTCACTAGAAAAATGTCTGAAAATGGTGAAAAAGTTCATGGTAAGAAATTGGGCGACACTTAGAGAATTACAGTCTCTGATAGGTTTGTTGAATTATGCTTGTGCAGTTGTATTGCCAGGTCTCACATTTTTGCGTAGGATAATTGATCTGACAAGAGACATCCCTCATGAAAATATTTTGCTGAAAATTTGCTGAAAGATATCTGAAACAAATCTGAAACGTTGCTTACTGAAATTTTTCTTGCTGAATCAATGCTGAACATGTTTCAGCATATATGCTGAAACACCTTGAGCATTGCTGAAACATTTCTTAATTACTGAAACATTGCTTACTAAAATGTTTCTTGCTGAATCAATGCTGAAAATGTTTCAGTACATATGCTGAAACACCTTGAGCATTGCTGAAACATTTCTTAATTACTGAAACATTCAGACAAGTTGCTGAGACAGTCTGAAACATCAATTAAAATTGCTGAGTTCCATCTGAAACATTCAAATTGCTGAAACTGTCTGAAACTCTGCAATATTGCGACAACTTATCATGCTGAGAAAAGACAAATTCCTTGGAGATAAATTATTTAAACTATAATCATAATATATGACATGACAATGAAATCAACCCATAATGGACATTATATAATACAAAACAAATTAACTATGCCCATGTTTGTGTCTGTGTATACACTTTAACACTTCATCAAAAATATTAGTCTCGATCATCATGGTCATCACAGGCATCTATACTGTAGCAATTCTGTTGTAACAGTTTTTGGTACTTTTTGGAGTTGATCATTATTTAAGTCCATTTACTAAACAAGATATAGTTCCAATCATGGTCATCACAGGCAGATCTATTAGATTAATCTGCAACTATAATTCTGTTGCAACAGATTTTGGCACTCTACAGTGGGTTAATTCACAAATTTTCTGTTGTTGAACATGTTGAATGGAAGTTTCCTTAAAAAATAAAACTCAGCACAAGCCACTCCCTCCAGAATGTACAGTTCCGACTCCTTCCTCTTCCCAATTTATAAAGAGTCAGCCTGCTTATTATCTACTAAGAAGTTCTCCTAAGAATGACTTACTGAAAAAATATAATAACAATATATGAATATATTAATTAGAGGCTCCATAACAATACAATCACACAGTCCTACATTTCAAGCAAATTCTTGAGTATCTATTGCTGTATTACTCATGCTGTATATTTGATTTATAATCGTAATTCAGGTCTAATGACGTAATATTTCAATGTATGAATTCAAGAGCATTTTGTGTCATAGATATACTTAAACTGCTTTACCATAGTATATTTTTGCAATTGGAATCAAATACAAAACTGCATTAAGCATTTTTTGAATTTTTCAACCTACGAGACATTGTGAAAGTATGGAAGAATGGCACTAGCAAGAGATTGCGAAATTGTGTTGAGAAAATTCGGGTCGTCGTAACTTTGTCGTTTTACAATTACAACGTGTGTAATCCCTACTTGTTATAACTGTGGGCAGTGAAATTCAATTGTGCATTTAGCTTGAAATCTTTACACACTGTTACATAAGAAAACATGGGTGTCCTAGGTCTAACAAAAATCGTAAGTTTAAAAAAATAAATCAAAAAAAAATCGGCGACTTTCATTAAACAGTCACCTCTACTTCAAAATTGAAACCCAGTGCCATTTATTTATATGACTGTCATTTTCAATCATAATTTAAGCCTATATTATTTTGGTTTTGAAACTTACATGTTAAGTAAGGCAGAATCTTCTCACTGCACTGCCCCTCCGGCCTCCATCTTCTGTGTTTTCTTCTGATGTTGACGGAAGTTGTCAATCAATTACAAAGTATTAAAATAATCGATAAAAAAAATTTATAGGAGAAATATTGGAATATATCCTTTATTTTAAGAGCTATAATACTTTTGACAATATTTTTTTTTAAATATTTGTAAACTGGTTCCCCGCTGATCGATGCTACCTACATACGAAATAGGCGAGGTCGATAAGGGTACCAGTTTAATATTCATCGCAGACGGAAGTATTGAACGCGGGAAAAATTTCGTTTGATCAACAGCCATGTATTGAAATCATAACGCCATCGTTGTATGAGTGGGTGAAGGTGAATTTAATGCGATTCCACTCTCCTGTATAAAGGATCCAAGAAAAGATTTTAGTAAATACCTTGAGGGAGAATGCATAAGCATGAAAACCTCCAGATCTTGGTTTCCCTGGCCTGAATCTTCGACGTCATTTTGTTAGCAGTTCGAGGTATGAATTTTTGTGTTAATGTTAACCTAATAGTCCTATTAATTAAGTGCCTGTACTATGTAAAAATCAGAACTTTCGATCACATAAATTTGAAGCATTCCATGTTGAATTAATTAAGATCATGAATTTATATGAACTTCGATCATTATTTATAAGATTAAACACATTGTTAAGTTTACAATGTACATGTATGCTAGTATAATTTCAGATGGATTCAAGCAAATTAAGAAGTGGATTATCCTAAAAATTCGTTGGATACAGACAAGGCATATAGATCTATATGACAATCCGAATGATTACCTCATAGTGGACTATAAGGCCTACAACAGCTAGCTATTTCTAATCAGAGAGGTGGGAAGACCCGGTAGGATGTAATACCAAGTAAACAGTAAATGGAAATTTAAATTATAAAAAAGGTAGTGCCTGAAAAAGACAATTTAAGACTTGATATTTTGAATGAAAAATAAAAATTGAAATATATTTGTCTCGATTATTTTTTAAAGTATATTGCAGGATGAAAAGCTAGCATATCCTTGCTGAATAAGTGCTGTAACATTGCTGAATAGGTGGGGTATTATTGCTGAAACGGCACTGAATATTTGCTGAAACAGCACTGAATAATTGCTGAAACAGTACTTAATATTTGCTGAAACAGCACTGAATAATTGCTGAAACAGTGCTGAATAATTGCTGAAACAGTACTTAATATTTGCTGAAACAGTGCTGAATAATTTCTGAAACAGTGCTGAATAATTTCTGAAACAGTGTTGAATAATTGCTGAAACGGCACTGAATAATTGCTGAATATTTCTGAAACCTTGCTTACTTATAGTTTGAAAACTGTATGAAACATTGCTGAAATTTTGGCTGAAACATCACTCGCAATTGGCTGAAACACCAAATCTGAAACATGCCTGGAATGTTCCAATTACAGGCATGTTTCAGACATTTGTTTCAGACTTGATTCAGATAGACAATTCTGGAATGTTTCAGGAAAATTTCAGAAATGTTTCAGGAAAATTTCAGACTAAAATTTTCATGAGGGATACAACAACCAAACGAAAATAGGGGGCTAAATAAGGAGGCAAAGCTAGACTTAAGGGCCTGGTAATTGTTCTTGGATAGTTTTAATGGAAAAGGCTTGACTCAAGAGCCCAAGCTAAAAAAATCTGTCTCAGATGTATACAGATGCAAGTGATGCGGGGTTTGGAGATTTATTTAGAACCCATTGGTTCGCAGGGAAATGGTCATCAGAATGGTTAACAAAACATATATCTGTTAGGGAACTTTATCCAATTGTTATAGCATTATAGCATTAGAGCTTTGGGCTACCCAGTTATCTAATAAATGGGTTCAATTCTATTGTGATAATACTGCTGTAGTACATTGCATCAACAAAAAGACGGCTAAGAACTCAGAATTAGTGATACTTATTAGAAGACTAGTTGTGCAGGCATTAAGGTTTAATATTCAGTTTGAGGCAGTGCATATCCCAGCGTTGAATAATGTGTTAGGTGATATGCTTTCTCATTTTCAGATAGAGGAGTTCAAAAGGCTTGCTCTAGATATGGATCAGCATCCGGCAGATATATCAATATTGGTCGAGCCTCACTAACTCAGCTGTCCACGGCTATTATTAGAAGTTCTTTGTCAAAAAAATCATTTGATAATTATGGTCGGGCTGTTCAGTGCTATATGAATTTCTTAGCAATCTATTTTCCACAAGGTACAGTTTTACCATTAGCGGTAGATAAGATAACACTTTTCACGGCCTTCTGCATGCACAAGAACAGGGCTTATAATACTGTAGCCTCATATTTGTCCATGCTAAATTATGTGCATTGTATGGCTGGTTTTCAAGATATCCCTCAGAACTTTGTTGTTAAGAAATCTTTAGAGGAGTATAGAAAGCAAAAGTCTAGGGATGATACAAGGTTACCAATAACACCATAAATACTGAAAAAATTAGTACAGTCGATGAGACCTTTGGGTTTTGCATAATTTGTACAAGTTTTACTCAAGGCGATGCACCTCTTAGCATTTCACGCCTTCTTGCGAGTAGGGGAAATTACAGGAACTAGTTTAACTACAATTTCCAGGCAGTCCATTCAGTTTGTGGTAAATGCTCAAAGTAAAATTCATGCAGCTGAAATAAGTATGGAACACTTTAAGCATTATAAAGGAAAGTCATGTAAAGTATTGTATATTGAAAGTAATCAGGATGAGAAAATGTGTCCAGTTCAAGCATTAACTAGGTATTGTGAACTTGGGGGGGGGGGGGGGGACCTGTTACAAGACAATATTTTACACAGCAGTTGCAGCTTTCTTTGTTATGGGCTAGATATGATATCAGTTTATATAAAACCCATAGCTTTAGGATAGGTGCAGCTAGGTCGGCAGCAAACATGGGCATCTCAGATGACAAAATCCAAATCATGGGTAAGTGGCAATCAGATTCTTTTAAAAATATATCAGGATCCCTCTATTAAAAATGTAGTTAACACCGTGTGATAATGGGTCATAGGTGCTGCTTGATTTCTGGGGCATCATGGAGACAGGGGCTTCTGTTGCCTCGATAAGTCAAACACTGGGTATTGTGTTAGGTACTTAAGAACTTTGTGATCAGGGGTTACAAGTGAAGCTTGAATTTTGGGGCATCATGGGGACAAGGGCCCCTTTTGCCTCAATTAGTCAAGTACGGTTTTGACAGGATTGTTGAATGTCTGCATGGTGCCAGGTATATCGTTTAAAGAATGTTGGTTGAGACAGAGGTTAATGAATAAGATATGTGTATATACTTTATACCATTCTAGAATTTGAATTGTGTTGAGCATGTTTGTAAAAGTATTACCAATATATTGTAGTAAAATAATTTATTTTTGAAAAAGTGTACGGTTATGGGTACAGTCAAGAGATATACTACACATCAGATGGGTTACAGAATATGGTTAATGAATGTACATACATGTATATATGCCTATGTGATCAAGTTTGGTAAAAAAAAAATCAAGTCTATGTTAACACAGGTGAGGTGTGGATGGGGGTATTGTGCCAAGGAGTGTCACAATTTAGGGGGTGTTAAGTTCACCATCTTTAATGTGTGTTGGTTGTATTTACCATTGCATATTATCTGTCATTTACATTAATAAATGACATTTTTACACCAACAAGATTTTGTCATTCAGACCAACCAAACTAGCACACACTGTGTTGACAAAAAATAGAGTTTATGAAATAAACTAATTTTTGGCAAACTGTAGGCTTGTGTATCTTATTAGAGTTATCTCTCTTGTACCGTTCATGTTTAGCGCAAGGGGGGTGATGTTGATTGTTGTGTTACGCAACTTTACATATAGAGGGCACATATTGGCGCATTCTAGAAATTTCTAAAATTAATGGCGGGACAAGTCCAGAGTAAACAAAATTTCCCCACCTCCCACCCTGATGCATAATTTGTTGAATTATAAGGGGGGGGGGGGGGGGGGGGCAAAAGGATGGGGGGGTGGGGGGGGGGTGTTGGTGTTAGATATGCGAATAGTTTAGTTGACAGTTGATCGATGAAACTTGATGATGTTGAAGTTAGTTAATATTTTATATAGGGGGTGTTAAGTTCCTCATCTTTGGTGGGCCATATAATTGTGGATATTGAACGTATGTTGATTGTGATGTTTCATCATGTATATCTTGTTTAGTATTAGTTGTATTTACCATTGCATATTATCTGTCATTTACATTAATAAATGACATGTTTCACATGAACAAAATTTTGTCATTCAGACCCACCAAACTAGCACACACTGTGTTGACAAAAATATTTAGATAGCTTGACTGTAAACATGTACGCTGAGGCACCGGGATCAATCACACTGTGTTTGTATAATTTGTTTTGTTATACCATAAAACTGAATTCTCTAAAATACAGTCAAATGCACAGGTACATGTCAAAATATAATTATACTACATGTAGGTTTTTATTTATTTATCTGGGTTTTTTTTTTTTTTTTTTTTTTACAATAGTGCATGTGAATTCTAATGTATTTAAAACAAGACTAATTGGCTATATATTTTTTTAATTCCATTGACTGTTTATTAGATGGTATGTTGCAGTTTGACCAAAAGAAAAAAAAAGAAAAATATTTGGATATGCCAAAAGATAAAACATTCAGATCCCACTCACACCAGCACAACACTGATTCATAATGATAATATCTAAGGTATACTGCACTACTAAACAAAAAATTGCGTACACCTGCATAACTTTCAAGGACAGGTTTTATAAAGTTCATTTTGTCAAGTTACGCTATATACTGGTGTTTCACATTATGGTGGTACATAAGAATTTTAAAATTTAACATGTTGAACATAAATTTCACAGGAATGATTTTAGATATCTTATTTGTAGTTATAGTTGATATAAAACACTTTTCAAAGCCAATACAAATTTTCTTGACTTGTTATATTTGTTTGATAATCTCTTTTTTCTTTTTAAATCAAATCTCAAGTGATAAAAATATCAAACTGAAAATTGAATATATCGGATATTTTCGGCAAATGAATGTATTTTGGAAGTAATATACATCATGCAATCATGCATAC
Source organism: Ostrea edulis (assembly GCF_947568905.1). Taxonomy (NCBI): domain Eukaryota; kingdom Metazoa; phylum Mollusca; class Bivalvia; order Ostreida; family Ostreidae; genus Ostrea; species Ostrea edulis. Next base: position 47,515,686 of record NC_079170.1, read on the forward strand.
ATGCATTTTCCATTTACATATATTGCTTTGTTTACACATGTGCGCCTACAACACACGTCAAGTGAAACAACGTACCACTTCTTGACGACACGTAAGTTCTGTGTGTGTACGTACGCCTATTTGTTTACTTCACTTGCACTGTTTACCTGGCTCATAAGCCACCACAATGTAGTTCTTTATTAAGGTCTTCCGTAACAACGGAAGACCTTCTACTGATTGTGCTGGTTAAGATTATTCTTATTATGTTCCCCAAACAAAGTTTGGGGACATATTGTTTTTATTCTGTTTCTTATTATTAAGGTCTTCCGTTTTTCACGGAAGACCTTATAGTGATTCTACTGTTTCTTCTTCTTCTTCTTATTATTATTAAGGTCTTCTGTTCCAGACGGAAGACCTTATAGTGATTCTACTGTTTATTATTATGTCTCCGAACACAAAGTGTCGGAGACATATTGTTTTTGCTCCGTTTCTTATTAGGGTCTTCCAAGCTTCCTTCGGAAGACCCTTCTGTTATTCTACTGTTTCTTATTAAGGTCTTCCGTCTCCTGCGGAAGACCTTACTATTATTGTTCGCGTTCTTCTTCTTCATTAAGGTCTTCCGTCTCCTGCGGAAGACCTTACTATTATTGTTCGCGTTCTTCTTCTTCATTATTAAGGTCTTCCGTCTCCTGCGGAAGACCTTACTATTATTGTTCGCGTTCTTCTTCTTCATTAAGGTCTTCCGTCTCCTGCGGAAGACCTTACTATTATTGTTCGCGTTCTTCTTCTTCATTATTATTATTATTATTTTCCTTGGTAGTACACGCGTTTTTCTCAGCCATTTCTCGATCGATTATCACGAAATTTTCAGGAAAGATGTCTTTTGATGACGAGACTTTGTTTGCAAAATTTCGTGCTTGACGTCACTTCCGGTCAGGAGTTATCTCTCTTTTAGTGACTTTTTGAAGGGCCTTGTTGTCCACGCATCTCCTCCGTTAGTTTTGAAGCTAGAGTCTTGAAATTTCTACACAAGATAGAGTAAACATTTTAGAAGATTTGTGGTGGATTCGATTTTACCGGAGGCGATTTACCTAAACGCTCGCCTGGACCTGAAAAAATGGATGCCAAAATTGTTCGCCGATTTCGGCGATTTTTGACCTTTGATCTCCAATATCTTTTTTCTTGCAAATATTTTGTTAAGACATGTAGAACAAAAGTTGTGCACATTTACGAGATTTTTTCGAAAATATCAAGATTTAGGGGCTAGCCCCTTAAATTAGGGATCTAGAAGGGCTCAAAGTCTAGATCAAATATCTCAAAAATCGTTAATATTTTGGTATAAGTCAAAGAACAAAAAATGTTCATCTCAACAATCCAAATCTATTCATATAAAAATTTAGGTCATATGTTACGTAATAAGGGATTTTAAGGGCCAAAACCATAAATTTTTTACCCCTTGTATCTCGAAAACGACAAATATTTTGAAAAGCAATAAAGAACAAAAGTTGTTCAGAATGATGATGTGAACAATATGCATATTTCGTTTTTACCCTATGTGGCCCCGTTAGGGAGCTACAGTTTGGCCCCTAAAAATTACTTCTAGAAATAACTCGAGAACGGTAAAGAATTTCTAAATACTTGTTGAACAAAAAATGTTTGAAATGTCATGACCTTTCTTACGATATCAAGCAAAAGGGGCTGACCCTTTAAATTAGGGGCCCAGAAGGGTCCAAAGGTTTATGAGAATATCTCAGAAACTATTAATATTTTGTAATAAGTCATTGAAGCGGAAATGTTCATCTAAACGAGCTTGTTCTTATCAAATCAAAAAGTAGGTCATATGTTACGTAATAAGGGATTTTAAGGGCCAAAATCATAAATAATTGATGCCTCATATCTTGAAAACGACAAATATTTTGAAAAGCATTATTGAACAAAAGTTGTTCAGAATGATACTCTAAACAATATGTACATTTCGTTTTTTCCCTATGTGGCCCCGTTAGGGAGCTACAGTTTGGCCCCTAAATATTTCTTGTAGAGATAACTCGAGAACGGTAAAGAATTTCTAAATACTTGTTGAGCAAAAAATGTTTAAAATGACAAGGCCTTTCTTACGACATCAAGCAAAACGGGCTGGCCCTTTAAATTAGGGGTTCACAAGGGTCCAAATGTTTTTGAGAATATCTCAGAAACTAATAATATTTTATAAGTTGTAGAAGCGGAAATGTTCATCTCAACGAGCTTGATCTTATCAAATCAAAAAGTAGGTCATATGTTGATAAATTAGAGATTTTAAGGGCCAAAATCGTAAATATTTGACGCCTCATATCTTTAAAACGACATGTTTTTTGAAAAGCATTATTGAACAAAAGTTGTTCAATGTGTCATAGCCTATCGATCAATATCAAAATATGGGTCTGTGGGCCTCATGGCTCGCCTGTAGAGTCGATTTTTGTCGATATCAGTCGATTTCAAAAACTTGTAACTGGTAAATATTTTGTAAGGACATATTGAACAAAAGTTGTTCAGTTTATCGAGATCTATCGATTGATATCAAGAAATAGGCCTATGGTCCTAATGGCTCGCCTGTAGAGTCGATTTTTTGTCGATATCGGTCGATCTCAATAACTTTTTACAGGTAAATATTTTGTAAAGACATATAGAACTAAAGTTGTTGAGTCTATAGAGGGCTAACAAATGACATCAAGAAATAGGCCCGCGGGCCTTATGGCTCGCCTGGAGAGTCGAATTGCAAACGAATTTCACCGCAACTTTGCTTCAGAAGCTTATGATATGAAAAATTGATTATATCTAAAGTGTCTTAAAGTCGGAAACTAAATTGGGACTCATTTGTCTTTTTTTTTTTTTTTTAACTCCGAGTGCATCAACAAATCGGACGGAAGACCTACTCGTTGCTCGCAACGAGATCGTGTCTAGTTAATTAATATTATTATTTTCCTTGGTAGTACACGCGTTTTTCTCAGCCATTTCTCGATCGATTTTCACGAAATTTTCAGGAAAGATGTCTTTTGGTAACGAGACTTTGCTTGCAAAATTTCGTGCTTGACGTCACTTCCGGTCAGGAGTTATCTCTCTTTTAGTGACTTTTTGAAGGGCCTTGTTGTCCACACATCTCCTCCGTTAGTTTTGAAGCTAGAGTCTTGAAATTTCTACACAAGATAGAGTAAACATTTTAGAAGATTTGTGGGGGATTCGATTTTACCGGAGGCGATTTGCCTAAACGCTCGCCTGGACCTGAAAAAATGGATGCCAAAATTGTTCGCCGATTTCGGCGATTTTTGACCTTTGATCTCCTATATCTTTTTTCTTGCAAATATTTTGTTAAGACATGTAGAACAAAAGTTGTGCACATTTACGAGATTTTTTCGAAAATATCAAGATTTAGCCCAGCCCCTTAAATTAGGGATCTAGAAGGGCTCAAAGTCTAGATCAAATATCTCAAAAATCGTTAATATTTTGGTATAAGTCAAAGAACAAAAAATGTTCATCTCAACAATCCAAATCTATTCATATAAAAATTTAGGTCATATGTTACGTAATAAGGGATTTTAAGGGCCAAAACCATAAATTTTTTACCCCTTGTATCTCGAAAACGACAAATATTTTGAAAAGCAATAAAGAACAAAAGTTGTTCAGAATGATGATCTGAACAATATACATATTTCGTTTTTACCCTATGTGGCCCCGTTAGGGAGCTACAGTTTGGCCCCTAAAAATTACTTCTAGAAATAACTCGAGAACGGTAAAGAATTTCTAAATACTTGTTGAACAAAAAATGTTTGAAATGTCATGACCTTTCTTACGATATCAAGCAAAAGGGGCTGACCCTTTAAATTAGGGGCCCAGAAGGGTCCAAAGGTTTATGAGAATATCTCAGAAACTATTAATATTTTGTAATAAGTCATTGAAGCGGAAATGTTCATCTAAACGAGCTTGTTCTTATCAAATCAAAAAGTAGGTCATATGTTACGTAATAAGGGATTTTAAGGGCCAAAATCATAAATAATTGATGCCTCATATCTTGAAAACGACAAATATTTTGAAAAGCATTATTGAACAAAAGTTGTTCAGAATGATACTCTAAACAATATGTACATTTCGTTTTTTCCCTATGTGGCCCCGTTAGGGAGCTACAGTTTGGCCCCTAAATATTTCTTGTAGAGATAACTCGAGAACGGTAAAGAATTTCTAAATACTTGTTGAGCAAAAAATGTTTAAAATGACAAGGCCTTTCTTACGATATCAAGCAAAACGGGCTGGCCCTTTAAATTAGGGGTTCACAAGGGTCCAAATGTTTTTGAGAATATCTCAGAAACTATTAATATTTTATAATAAGTTGTAGAAGCGGAAATGTTCATCTCAACGAGCTTGATCTTATCAAATCAAAAAGTAGGTCATATGTTGATAAATTAGAGATTTTAAGGGCCAAAATCGTAAATATTTGACGCCTCATATCTTTAAAACGACATATTTTTTGAAAAGCATTATTGAACAAAAGTTGTTCAATGTGTCATAGCCTATCGATCAATATCAAAATATGGGTCTGTGGGCCTCATGGCTCGCCTGTAGAGTCGATTTTTGTCGATATCAGTCGATTTCAAAAACTTGTAACTGGTAAATATTTTGTAAGGACATATTGAACAAAAGTTGTTCAGTTTATCGAGATCTATCGATTGATATCAAGAAATAGGCCTATGGTCCTAATGGCTCGCCTGTAGAGTCGATTTTTTGTCGATATCGGTCGATCTCAATAACTTTTTACAGGTAAATATTTTGTAAAGACATATAGAACTAAAGTTGTTGAGTCTATAGAGGGCTAACAAATGACATCAAGAAATAGGCCCGCGGGCCTTATGGCTCGCCTGGAGAGTCGAATTGCAAACGAATTTCACCGCAACTTTGCTTCAGAAGCTTATGATATGAAAAATTGATTATATCTAAAGTGTCTTAAAGTCGGAAACTAAATTGGGACTCATTTGTCTTTTTTTTTTTTTTTAACTCCGAGTGCATCAACAAATCGGACGGAAGACCTACTCGTTGCTCGCAACGAGATCGTGTCTAGTTAATTAATATTATTATTTTCCTTGGTAGTACACGCGTTTTTCTCAGCCATTTCTCGATCGATTTTCACGAAATTTTCAGGAAAGATGTCTTTTGGTGACGAGACTTTGCTTGCAAAATTTCGTGCTTGACGTCACTTCCGGTCAGGAGTTATCTCTCTTTTAGTGACTTTTTGAAGGGCCTTGTTGTCCACACATCTCCTCCGTTAGTTTTGAAGCTAGAGTCTTGAAATTTCTACACAAGATAGAGTAAACATTTTAGAAGATTTGTGGGGGATTCGATTTTACCGGAGGCGATTTGCCTAAACGCTCGCCTGGACCTGAAAAAATGGATGCCAAAATTGTTCGCCGATTTCGGCGATTTTTGACCTTTGATCTCCTATATCTTTTTTCTTGCAAATATTTTGTTAAGACATGTAGAACAAAAGTTGTGCACATTTACGAGATTTTTTCGAAAATATCAAGATTTAGCCCAGCCCCTTAAATTAGGGATCTAGAAGGGCTCAAAGTCTAGATCAAATATCTCAAAAATCGTTAATATTTTGGTATAAGTCAAAGAACAAAAAATGTTCATCTCAACAATCCAAATCTATTCATATAAAAATTTAGGTCATATGTTACGTAATAAGGGATTTTAAGGGCCAAAACCATAAATTTTTTACCCCTTGTATCTCGAAAACGACAAATATTTTGAAAAGCAATAAAGAACAAAAGTTGTTCAGAATGATGATCTGAACAATATACATATTTCGTTTTTACCCTATGTGGCCCCGTTAGGGAGCTACAGTTTGGCCCCTAAAAATTACTTCTAGAAATAACTCGAGAACGGTAAAGAATTTCTAAATACTTGTTGAACAAAAAATGTTTGAAATGTCATGACCTTTCTTACGATATCAAGCAAAAGGGGCTGACCCTTTAAATTAGGGGCCCAGAAGGGTCCAAAGGTTTATGAGAATATCTCAGAAACTATTAATATTTTGTAATAAGTCATTGAAGCGGAAATGTTCATCTAAACGAGCTTGTTCTTATCAAATCAAAAAGTAGGTCATATGTTACGTAATAAGGGATTTTAAGGGCCAAAATCATAAATAATTGATGCCTCATATCTTGAAAACGACAAATATTTTGAAAAGCATTATTGAACAAAAGTTGTTCAGAATGATACTCTAAACAATATGTACATTTCGTTTTTTCCCTATGTGGCCCCGTTAGGGAGCTACAGTTTGGCCCCTAAATATTTCTTGTAGAGATAACTCGAGAACGGTAAAGAATTTCTAAATACTTGTTGAGCAAAAAATGTTTAAAATGACAAGGCCTTTCTTACGATATCAAGCAAAACGGGCTGGCCCTTTAAATTAGGGGTTCACAAGGGTCCAAATGTTTTTGAGAATATCTCAGAAACTATTAATATTTTATAATAAGTTGTAGAAGCGGAAATGTTCATCTCAACGAGCTTGATCTTATCAAATCAAAAAGTAGGTCATATGTTACGTAATTAGAGATTTTAAGGGCCAAAATCGTAAATATTTGACGCCTCATATCTTTAAAACGACATATTTTTTGAAAAGCATTATTGAACAAAAGTTGTTCAATGTGTCATAGCCTATCGATCAATATCAAAATATGGGTCTGTGGGCCTCATGGCTCGCCTGTAGAGTCGATTTTTGTCGATATCAGTCGATTTCAAAAACTTGTAACTGGTAAATATTTTGTAAGGACATATTGAACAAAAGTTGTTCAGTTTATCGAGATCTATCGATTGATATCAAGAAATAGGCCTATGGTCCTAATGGCTCGCCTGTAGAGTCGATTTTTTGTCGATATCGGTCGATCTCAATAACTTTTTACAGGTAAATATTTTGTAAAGACATATAGAACTAAAGTTGTTGAGTCTATAGAGGGCTAACAAATGACATCAAGAAATAGGCCCGCGGGCCTTATGGCTCGCCTGGAGAGTCGAATTGCAAACGAATTTCACCGCAACTTTGCTTCAGAAGCTTATGATATGAAAAATTGATTATATCTAAAGTGTCTTAAAGTCGGAAACTAAATTGGGACTCATTTGTCTTTTTTTTTTTTTTTAACTCCGAGTGCATCAACAAATCGGACGGAAGACCTACTCGTTGCTCGCAACGAGATCGTGTCTAGTTAATTAATATTATTATTTTCCTTGGTAGTACACGCGTTTTTCTCAGCCATTTCTCGATCGATTTTCACGAAATTTTCAGGAAAGATGTCTTTTGGTGACGAGACTTTGCTTGCAAAATTTCGTGCTTGACGTCACTTCCGGTCAGGAGTTATCTCTCTTTTAGTGACTTTTTGAAGGGCCTTGTTGTCCACACATCTCCTCCGTTAGTTTTGAAGCTAGAGTCTTGAAATTTCTACACAAGATAGAGTAAACATTTTAGAAGATTTGTGGGGGATTCGATTTTACCGGAGGCGATTTGCCTAAACGCTCGCCTGGACCTGAAAAAATGGATGCCAAAATTGTTCGCCGATTTCGGCGATTTTTGACCTTTGATCTCCTATATCTTTTTTCTTGCAAATATTTTGTTAAGACATGTAGAACAAAAGTTGTGCACATTTACGAGATTTTTTCGAAAATATCAAGATTTAGCCCAGCCCCTTAAATTAGGGATCTAGAAGGGCTCAAAGTCTAGATCAAATATCTCAAAAATCGTTAATATTTTGGTATAAGTCAAAGAACAAAAAATGTTCATCTCAACAATCCAAATCTATTCATATAAAAATTTAGGTCATATGTTACGTAATAAGGGATTTTAAGGGCCAAAACCATAAATTTTTTACCCCTTGTATCTCGAAAACGACAAATATTTTGAAAAGCAATAAAGAACAAAAGTTGTTCAGAATGATGATCTGAACAATATACATATTTCGTTTTTACCCTATGTGGCCCCGTTAGGGAGCTACAGTTTGGCCCCTAAAAATTACTTCTAGAAATAACTCGAGAACGGTAAAGAATTTCTAAATACTTGTTGAACAAAAAATGTTTGAAATGTCATGACCTTTCTTACGATATCAAGCAAAAGGGGCTGACCCTTTAAATTAGGGGCCCAGAAGGGTCCAAAGGTTTATGAGAATATCTCAGAAACTATTAATATTTTGTAATAAGTCATTGAAGCGGAAATGTTCATCTAAACGAGCTTGTTCTTATCAAATCAAAAAGTAGGTCATATGTTACGTAATAAGGGATTTTAAGGGCCAAAATCATAAATAATTGACGCCTCATATCTTGAAAACGACAAATATTTTGAAAAGCATTATTGAACAAAAGTTGTTCAGAATGATAATCTAAGCAATATGTACATTTCGTTTTTTCCCTATGTGGCCCCGTTAGGGAGCTACAGTTTTGCCCCTAAATATTTCTTGTAGAGATAACTCGAGAACGGTAAAGAATTTCTAAATACTTGTTGAGCAAAAAATGTTTAAAATGACAAGGCCTTTCTTACGATATCAAGCAAAACGGGCTGGCCCTTTAAATTAGGGGTTCACAAGGGTCCAAATGTTTTTGAGAATATCTCAGAAACTATTAATATTTTATAATAAGTTGTAGAAGCGGAAATGTTCATCTCAACGAGCTTGATCTTATCAAATCAAAAAGTAGGTCATATGTTACGTAATTAGAGATTTTAAGGGCCAAAATCGTAAATATTTGACGCCTCATATCTTTAAAACGACATATTTTTTGAAAAGCATTATTGAACAAAAGTTGTTCAATGTGTCATAGCCTATCGATCAATATCAAAATATGGGTCTGTGGGCCTCATGGCTCGCCTGTAGAGTCGATTTTTGTCGATATCAGTCGATTTCAAAAACTTGTAATAGATCTATCGATTGATATCAAGAAATAGGCCTATGGTCCTAATGGCTCGCCTGTAGAGTCGATTTTTTGTCGATATCGGTCGATCTCAATAACTTTTTACAGGTAAATATTTTGTAAAGACATATAGAACTAAAGTTGTTGAGTCTATAGAGGGCTAACAAATGACATCAAGAAATAGGCCCGCGGGCCTTATGGCTCGCCTGGAGAGTCGAATTGCAAACGAATTTCACCGCAACTTTGCTTCAGAAGCTTATGATATGAAAAATTGATTATATCTAAAGTGTCTTAAAGTCGGAAACTAAATTGGGACTCATTTGTCTTTTTTTTTTTTTTTTTTTTTTAATTCCGAGTGCATCAACAAATCGGACGGAAGACCTACTCGTTGCTCGCAACGAGATCGTGTCTAGTTATTATTTTATTTTTTTCCCGCTTTTTTTGTACAGGCGATATCTCGGAAACCTTTTATCTGATTATTATGAAACTTTCAGTGTAGATACATTGCATTAAGACCTAAAAACGTTTTTTTTCAAATTTTTGATATGTACCTCCGTTTACGAGTTATTGCCCTTTAATTGAATTTCGGGGGGGGGGGTCTTTGTCCAGCAGAAATCTCAGAAACTACAAATGATATCAGCGAGAAAATTGGAGAAAATGTAGGTAAGGTATTGTAGTTGTGCAGGAAGTTAAAATTATTGGCTGAACTTTTTAACTTCAGAAGCTATGTGATGGCAAATTTTGAGAATTTTTTTCCCATAGAATTTTGTTGCTTTTTGTGTAATATCTTTTAAGCTGGTAGTAATTTGGTAAGACATATAGAGCAAAAGTTGTGTGTAATTACAAGAGCTTTCGAATGAAATCAAGAAAAAGGGGCTGGCCCCTATATTTAGGGGTCAGCAGCTCATAAACGTGTTTTTTTTAATACTTAAAAATGTTGACATATATTGAAAAAGTTTGAATGAAATAATCTTTAGGATATCAAATCTTGTCATTTGGTATGATAAGAAACAAGCTTTGTGCTATATTTATTTCTATTTCATAAAAGAAATGTGTGAGAATCGTACAGGAACAAGTTGTCTGTACAAGCCCGCCAAGCTGTTTCGGGGCCTCATGCTTGTGTAGTGCTTAGATAGTTGATTTAGATACATTGTTTTGATTCGACTTCTCTTTTTTAATTTATTTAAATAATTAACAAAATGCAATGTTTTTACACGATGAACTGTTAAACATCATGTATGTATGTATGTTATCAGTGCAGAGCAAGTCTTTACGGGGCCTCCTGGATGTAAACATTCACGAGAGGCATTGTGGGAAGGCCAGAGAATGGCGAAATCAAATTGTGATGTGTACATTTTATCACCGTATGTAGACATGTATATTCATTGTACAGCTACGAGCACATGAACTGCCCTCGATTACGCACTTGGAGCATTAGTCAATACTAACGAAGGATATATTGTTGTCTGAATCGTTTACCATGTTTCGACTACGAGAAAATTCTGACGGTCATATTTGCAATGGATTGATAAACACATAAAGATACAGTGCAGATATATTTATAAACTGTCCCCAGTGATATTGTAACTAGTAAGGAAAAGTTAATGGTGACACTTTAATGTGTGATGGAATTGGACGTTGCTAGAAAGGTTAGAACGTTTTACTTATCTAAAATCCACACAGACAGATATAGGGTGGTATTAAAATGTCAGTATTTTGCGTACACGCACACTGATTTTTATTTAATGTCGATACTGTGTTCTTAAGCTTTCTAATGACATTCTCAAATTCCCCATGATTTAGCTTTTACATTATAAATACTTGTAATTTTACTATTTTTTTAAAAGTTTGTTTTTAGTGGGAGAGGTGTATTTGTTTGTTAAAATTCGAATCCCTCGTGAAATTTTCATTCATAGACTCCACCAATGCTATTAGGAGAGTGCAAATTTAGATTTATTCTCTGCTGTCCTAGGTTCACTGAAAGGGGAGATCTTTTTTGCGTGACATGAGACCTTGTTTATATGTTCGGTCTTCATTCACTCAATGACAAAATTCATTCACATTATAAGGAGTAGTCCGAAATATCTGACGTTTTCCAGGCTTTTTTCCGATTTTGATATTTAATGTGCAATTTATTTAAATAATTAACAAAATGCAATGTTTTTACACAATGAAATGTTAAACATCATGCATGTATGTATGTTATCTCGGACTATGTAAGGAGTCCCTTATTTCATGACTCTTGAAAGATACTGTCTAACCACTTTACCACTTTTGAATGAAGATAAAAGAATTTGTTACAAATCCTTATTAGTCTTTTGTCTGTCATTCTTTAAACAAAATATGCAAAAGTTCAACAATACACAGGCTAGAATACTATAAATATTGTTTATGTTGAATGGTTACTATGTCGCTTTGTCCCAAAACGGAAATGCCCCATGCACAAACTTTCCAAAAAAAATTTCAGGGGCAACCAAGTTCATGTAGTATTGCCCCCCCCCCCCCCCCCCCCCCCCCCCCCCCCCCCCCCCCCCCCAATTTTATTCATAAGTGCCCATAATACATATTCTGAGCACTCCAAATCTGTGATACCTCTGACTCTAAACCCACACATGTCACAATATAAAAGCAGGGGTTAGAGTTAGAGGTATGTTGGATTAGAGCACCCCAAAACTTAAACAAGCATATTCTGGAATGAATACATGAGTTGCAAACATTTGTTTACAAAATTATATCATATGGATAAATATGTTTGTCAAGAGAAAAATTTTTAACCTTGGTATAGTGTTGAGTCATAAAGTTTAATGTTTAAAAAAAGGTGACCATAATTACCAAAAAAAAAGTTTTCTAAGCCATTATTACCTTTCTCAAATGTCATAAATGTTAAAATATTTTATCTTTAATGATTTATAAGCTAGCCTCTAGAGTTAAATTATTCTCTCTCTCAGTCATAAATGCACACTTCATGCTGCCAAAGTTTACAATTAATATACACTTAAAGGTCTTACGCAAGGAAATAGCCAATCAAAATGATTTAGTCAATTGTAGTTCTATATGTAATGGTTTGGGCCGTGGATATCGGCCTGGGTAGCTCAGTCAGTAGAGCACCTGACTAGTGATGCAGGGGTCCCGGGTTCGATTCCCGGTCCTGCCATACATTTTTTCATTTCCTGTTACAGATTTGGTGCCGTTGACCACCCCTGGACTTGGAGGTGAAAGTCCTCCCAGGGGCAAATAAGAACTTGGGTTGCGTCTTCGAGGGCGAAGACAATTTAAGGAGGGAGGAATGTAATGGTTCTGGCCGTGGATATCGGCCTGGGTAGCTCAGTCGGTAGAGCACCTGATTAGTGATGCAGGAGTCCCGGGTTCGATTCCCAGTCCAGCCATACATTTTCTCCTTTCCTGTTACATATATATATATATAGACAATTTCTTTTCCTTTTTTTCTTTTTTGGCATCTTATTTTAGGCCTACAGTATTAATTTTGGGCTCATTTACTAGGAATATTATAACTTTATTGGAATTGTCCCACTGAATTAAAGGGAACTCTTTTTTCAGGTGCGCATGATGCAACTTCCTGGATGGTGTGTAGTCTGTTTGTCAACATGTGAAACCCACGTGTATTTTGAGGTAGGTGTGTTTACTGTCAATTTTCTCTCTTAAATGCCGCATAAGGCGTCTTTTTTCTGATCTCAAATTTTTGCCCAAGAATTAATCTTTATTTTCTCTTTCATTAATTATCTGATGACAGTCTATTTAATTAATTAATTTAATTAAAGCTATATAGTAACATACAGTGAAATTATTTCCTTGTGCAGGGTTCGAAATTAACTTTTTCAAGCACTAGTCCGTACGGACAAGTCACTGTTGATGTTCACTAGTCCGCAAAGCATTTCACTAGTCCGTCCAGTACATCATATTAAATGATCTTAATTTTATTCAACAGTATTTAATGAAACCAAACACATCACAGTTGCAATCAATTCAATTTCTGACACCTACAGAAGAAAGAGACCACCATATTTTATTTCGCATTCAAGATCTTCAGAAGCATACAATATTAACCTCCGAGTTAATCCTATTATAAACATCCATAAGTGCGCTCGAGATCGACATTCCTGTTGTTTTGGTGCTCAGATCTTAGAGCCACAGGAGTTTGAAATTTTATCAATAAAGTCAATAAAATTCACTCGATTGACCAAGTCATGAGCTATAGTGTTATGAACTACTGTGTTAGAGTCGCGAATGACGAGAACATGTGCATACAAACGTGCATGTTCTCAGACCACACTACTTGCAATTCTTGCACCTAGAATACGTTCTCGTGATGTGTACTCGGCGTTCGGAATCGGCAGGAATTTGACAATTTGTGCACGTTCGAAGAACGGCGGTCCCGAATGCACTCCATGTGTTTGGAAGCTCAGGATGTCATAGTCACGCAAACACTTAACCATGCAGGTAATTAATCGACCATAAGTTCAAATATCTAAGAGACTCGGACAAATCTTGCTAAAAATCTTTACCATATTCAAGATTGATTTCCGGATTTTCACTAGTCCGTACGGATTAGTGCTCTAGAGAGTTCACTAGTCCGACACGTTTTTTACTAGTCTCGGACTTACGGACATGAGTTAATTTCGAACCCTGTTGTGTGAGACCCTAAGAGTAACAGGTAACGTTCATTTTGACTGCAATTTCTCTGATTTCAGGAGTAGCCTCCCCTGTTAAAGATCAATAATGGTGGATAAACAATGCAGGATGCTGTCATGTCATCAACAGAGAGTTTTGACACCCGTATACCCGTATTTCTACCAATCACCTCTGTAACCTTTGTTGTGTTCATCAGACAGGTAAGAAATACTTGATAATTATTTTAAATAACTTTATTAAAATGAATAATAAAAAATAGAACAAATTTACTTGTACAGACTTCCTCGTATAAGAAAATGTCACATTGTACAATACGATTATACATCATTTATACATATCCTCATAGACGCAGTTGAATAGAAACAGTGCATGATAAAACATAACATTTATTACATGCAACATAATTTACAGAATATGTATTAAATACAAATTTCATACATTTAAATTACATACACAAATGATACACATCTTCAATGCCCCCGCCCTTTTTTCACACTTACAACTTCCTTTTTAATTTTGGATCTGTTAGTGATTTACTGTAAGTGTCTTTTGATTTTTTATCTTAGAGCTGATATCTCTTAGATCTGTAGTATTTTCGTTGATATTTATATTTTAAAAGTTTTTGTTTCATTTTAAAGTAATTTTGCCTTTTTTTGTTGTTGTTTTAGATGATGGACCACTCTACTTCCTTTTACAACAGGTGCCCCTACAGATTCACAAAGTTCCAATGTTGATTTTCCAAGACAACCATTCAGTGAGTGCACAACTGTATGTATTCTACTTTCAAAATTTCTACTACTTGTAATACATTTTGGATTTGATTTTTAATATGCCCTAATCACAGATTCAGATTTTTGTGTAGAAGTATGATATTTAATTTTATCAAGATTATTTGGTCCTAAAGTCAAATTTATACAGTCTTTTAACAAACATTTGTCTTCTTCTGTCATGTTTAATTCAAAGTCACTAGGCAACACTGAAGATTTTCACTTCTTGCTTTTCAGTCCGCGACAGGAAAAGGAATGAAGTTGACAGGATTTCCCGCACTGTCCTTGGTAGCAGCTTATGATAGAACGGACAGCAGTAGACATAGCCCGCTTCATCAAAGGTAAGTCTCCGGAGTAGTGTTTGTAGCAATTCTCGTACTCTGTCCTACTTCGAAGCTTCAGATCTAAGGCAAATCTCTGCATGTATTCTTTTATGGCTTTGGATCTTCCGGGAAACATGTGACTGCTGAACAGCGCCTTAGCTGTCTGTTTTCTTTGAGAGTCAAAGAAATGACGCAAGTCTTTAAGGTTTTCGATGACATGTTCTTGTTTTTCAGATGCCCCGGATGCAGCGGCACTATCCCCATCACTGGTATAATGGGAAATGTCTAGTGGATGGTCATCACCCTGCCTGCCTTATTTTCTTCATGCTGGTTTTATTCACATCTGTGATAATTTTTCCCACTTTGTTGCAGGTCTGCTGCATGTTGGTAGCTGATGCTGGTTCAATATTTGCGCCAAGAAGCATACCACGCATACCCTCTGTAGTAAGGCTGGTACCCATGTGACCGACAGCCATAGCCACATTTAGCTGTGCAGCTCTGCGTCCCCTTCTGGATCTCCCCACCTCTTCATACAGCTTTTCACGGCGACTTGTATAGTGGCACTTCTTACATCGGATGGAAAGGATCCATGCCAGGCCTCGTTTTTCCTCCCCATGCTGTTCCAGTCCAGTGAACCATTAAAGTCTGGAAACTTCTGTGAGTGTTCTTTAAATGCATTATTCCACAATTTAGCAGTCTTCTCTTGGTGAAGTACTTTGTATGGTTTTGAGTTTGGGTCATCTGACACAGCGTCCATGTTGGAGTCTACAGGCTGGACTTCACTTGGTCCGGGTCGCAAAATCTTCATTTCACTGCTTCGGCTCTCAGCATCAGTAACTGCAAACATTCCATTCTTCTGTGGCCATACAACATCCTGAAACTCTTCTTTACTTAGCCTTCTTATGGGTACTAGAGATTGGACTGGGCTGGTGGTCCCTGTACTATGCTGGCCCTTGTTGTGAGGAATACTTCCTTTTTTGAATTGATGTTGATGCAACCACTTTGGTCCCTTCTTTGGCATGATTATTATTTAACTGTACACTTGCAGACCTTTTCTAAGAATATGCTATTGTGTTGTGGTGTGCATGTTTATGTATTGTAAATTTTTATCTTGTTTATTTATTTTAGAGCTGCCTGGTCTTCTAAGAGAAACTCCATTCTTTGATGACTGATGGAAAAGCCTCATCACTCCCTACTGCTAAAGAACCACTTATCTTAATCACCAGCCATTTATCAGTGATCACTGTTATCAAAGCTCCATGGTACGTCATTGAAGTCTTTCTTGACACCATTTTTTCCAGTCCCTGACTTTGTTTAGAATTAAGATTGACAATTTTTTGCTAATTACTTCCTTATAAATCAGTAAACTTCCTGTTTCTTAGTAAATTAGGGCTTGTTAATTAGAGTGGAAAAAACTTTTATGCAGATGGACACAAACTCCAACATCTCAGCTTGCATATCATTCCAAATTTTTTCCGAAATAATTCACTCATTAGATTTTTTTGTGTTTTGAAAATGATATACTGGAGATCAATTTGACCAGAAATTTAGCCTAAAATTCTGCAATCTGTTTGGAAGAGTTATCTCCTATTTTTCATCCCTTAGGATCAAAAATAGATTTTGATGCGCTAGTATATGAGAGATAAATAACTAATAGACATTTTTCTGCAAATTTCATTTAATTTCATTAACTTTTAGTCATCTTAAAGGTCTTACGCAAGGAAATAGCCAATCAAAATGAACTTAGTCAATTGTAGTTCTATATATAGAGAGAATTTCTGTTCTTTTTAGCTCACCTGAGCTGAAAGCTCAAATGAGCTTTTCTGATCACCTGTATTCCGGCGTCCGTCCGTCCGTCTGTAAACTTTTCACATTTTCAACTTCTTCTCAACAACCACTGGGCCAATTTCAACCAAAGTTGGCACAAAACATCCTTAGGTAAAGGGAATTCTAAATTGTTAAAATAAAGGGCCAGGCCACCTTCCAAGGGGAGATAATCAAGAAAAGGTAAAAATAGGGTAGGGTCATTAAAAAATCTTCTTCTCAAGAACCACTGGGCCAGAAAAGATGAAATTTATAGATAAGCTTTATTAGGTAGTGCAGATTCTAAATTGTTAGAATCATGGCCCTCGGGGGTCGGATGGGGCCACAATAGGGGATCAAAGTTTTACATACAAATATATAGGGAAAATTATTAAAAATCTTCTTCTCAAGAACCACTGAGCCAGAAAAGCTGAGATTTATATGAAAGCTTCCTTATATAATGCAGATTCTAAATTGTTAAAATCATGGCCCCCGGTGGCGTAGGATGGGGCCACAATAGGGGATCAAAGTTTTACATACAAATATATAGGAAAAATCTTTAAAAATCTTCTTTTCAAGAACCACTGAGCCAGAAAAGCTGAGATTTATATGAACGCTTCCTGATATAGTACATATTCTAAATTGTTAAAATCATGGCCCCCGGGGGTCGGATGGGGCCACAATAGGGGGTCAAAGTTTTACATACAAATATATAAGAAAAATCTTTAAAAATCTTCTTCCCAAGAACCACTGAGCCAGAAAAGCTGAGATTTATATGAAAGCTTCCTGATATAGTACAGATCCTAAATTGTTAAAACCATGGCCCCCGGGGATCGGATGGGGCCACAATAGGGGGTGAAAGTTTTTTTTGTTGTTGTTTGGTTGTTTTTTTTTTCGTTTTTTTTTTCGTTTCTTTTTTTTTTTTTGATATAGTGCAGATTCAAGTTTGTTAAAATCATGGACCCCGGGGATTGGATGGAGCCTCAAGGGGGGCATCAAAGTTTTACATACAAATTTATAGGAAAAATCTTTAAAAATCTTCCCAGAACCACTAAGCCAGAAAAGCTGAGATTTATATGAAAGCTTTCTGATATAGTGCAGATTCAGGTTTGTTAAAATCATGCCCCCCTGGGGTAGGATGGGGCCACAATAGGGGATCAAAGTTTTACATACAAATATATAGAGAAAATCTTTAAAAATCTTCTTCCCAGAACCACTAAGCCAGAAAAGCTGAGATTTATATGAAAGCTTTCTGATATAGTGCAGATTCAGGTTTGTTAAAATCATGCCCCCCCCTGGGGTAGGATGGGGCCACAATAGGGGATCAAAGTTTTACATACAAATATATAGGGAAAATCTTTAAAAATCTTCTTCCCAAGAACCATTGGGCCAAAGAAGTTCACATTTACATGAAAGCTTTCTGACATAGTGTGGATTCAAGTTTGCAAAAACCATGGCCTCCAGGGGTAGGTTTGGGGCCATAATAGGGACTACAGTTTTACATGCAAATAGATATGGAAAATCTTCTGATATGGACCAAGGTGACTCAGGTGAGCGATGTGGCCCATGGGCCTCTTGTTTTCTTTTTTCGGCATCCTATTTTAGGCCTACATTATTTTGGGCTCATTTACTAGGAATACTATAACTTTATTGGAATTGTCCCACTGAATTAAAGGGAATTCTTTTTTCAGGTGCACATGATGCAACTTCCTGGATGTTTGTCAACATGTGAAACCCACGTGTATTTTGAGGTAGGTGTGTTTACTGTCAATTTTCTCTCTTAAATGCCGCATAAGGCATCTTTTTTCTGATCTCAAATTTTTGCCCAAGAATGAATTTTTATTTTCTCTTTCATTAATTATCTACTGAGAGTTTAGTTACTTAATTAATTTAATTAAAGCTATATAGTAACATATAGTGAAATTATTTCCTTAAACATGTTAAACAAACTTTCCCTTGACAGTCGTGTCGGAAAGCAAAATCCATTTTGATTAGTTTAACAAAATTGTTGTCAGGATTGATAATTAGTCAGTTCTTTAAACATGTTAAAAGTAAATATTATACTGTGCTAGTTATGTGCATTCATTTTTTGAAATGATGAAAAAATTCTACATATACCCCAAAGCATTACTTGAATTTCATTACTGTTTTTAACAGCTTGTACTAAATATCTAAGTGAAATACATGTACTTTTACATAAAAAAAATAGTGAATGGCTCTGAACACATGGTTTATAATTTATTTATCTATTAAAATCAAGAATTTTCATATTTGTTTTAGGTGCGACAGTATGTCTCCAGGTTAAGTGATTGTGTAGATTGATTCCCAG
>NC_079170.1:47539455-47541955 GCF_947568905.1 Ostrea edulis
TGTATCGAGATGGTCGAATTATTTATATGCACGTGCATGCACGTATGTGCACGTGCACAAAACTCTCAGATCTTTATAACTGATTTGAACTAGTATGAAATGGACTGAACATTATAAGATAGTTATATATTCACATGCTACACAGTTTGCAATGGTCAAAACAACTTGTAGTGAAATAAATGTCACCATTTACTAAATGGGGGAATGTTTGGGGAACATCTGTAACGGTCCCCGTTACAATAAGTACTAGTTATTATTATTATTTTTCTTTCTTCTTGGGACTTTTTTGTCCACGAGTGTTCTCAGAAACTACTCAAGGGATCAATATGAAACCTTTTTAGGATGATAGTATAGCATATGTAGATGTGCGGAACAAATGTCATTTTGTCTGAAAATGCATGCATGTGCATGCACGTGCATTGGATTTTTTGTTTACAAACTTTAGAATCAGTCTAACTTTTTTATTTTTCAATGAAATCGTTTGCTATTTATATCGTAGGTATAACATGGGTCCCTTAACTGTTTGGCATCGTCAAAATTTCAATTCTGCACGCGCATGCACGTGTGCTTCAATTTGATTGGATAATACAAAACCGTTTATAACATTCATGCTGATCAAGAAAATTTAATGATATTTACAGGATAGGTAGACATGTCAAATATCTACAGATCAATGTAATAAAAATTGCAAACGCGCATGCGCACGCACGTGTATTGTCTTTTGAAGGTTCAATTCTTTCAATGACCATAACTTTTTTGTTTTTTGTCAAAATCTTTTCAAACTTGTATTGTATATGTATCTTGATATTCTTAACAAAAGTGTATAGTCATAATTACCATCCGGCACGTGCATGCACGTGTGCTAAATTGTGATTGGACGATTTTCAAATCGCCATAACTTTCTTATAAATGATGGAAACAATATGAAATTTATACTGTAGGTATATCTATCAAATGTCTATTGAATGACATCAACATTGATGTTGAGTCATACTCACGTGCCCGTGTATGCACGTGCATATCTTTTCTTTCATTTTTCGGGTACTAAAATGGTCATAACTATTGAATTAAAAACTGAAATGAATTCAAATTTACCTTGAGGATCTATCATATGAATGTCTGTGAAATGGTGTCAACAAATTTTCCATTATCAAAATCGCGTGCGCGTGAATGCGCGTGCATTGTAATTTTTGACGTCTAAATTTGAGTATTGGTCTATAACATTTTGAGATTGCAATGAATAGGTTTGAAAATTAGGTTGCAGGTATGTTTTGAGCCTCTTAATTTATTGATAGTCTCAAAATCACTTCCCTGCACGTGCATGCACGTGCGCTTAATTCTGATTGGACGATTTTTAAATCCCAATAACTTTCTTAAGAGTGAAGCGATCGATACCAAATTCATATAGTAAGTATATTGTTCAAACGTCTATTGATTAGCATCAACAAAATTGTTGTGTGGTACTCACGCGCACGTGTATGCACGTGCATTGATTTCGGTGTTTGTAGTTTTGAGTTGCCGTTAATTTCTCGTTTTTCATTGAACAGTTGTGAAACTTCTCTTGTACTCATATAGTCAGACTTCTAATGTATCGAGATGGTCGAATTATGTATATGCATGTGCATGCACGTACGTGCACGTGCACAAAACTCTCAGATCTTTATAACTGATTTGTATTAGCATGAAATGGACTGAACGTTATAAGATAGTTATATATTCACATGTTTCACAGTTTGCAAAGGTCAAAACCAATTGTACTGAAATAAATGACACCACTTGCTAAATGGGGAATGTTTGGGGAACATCTGTAACGGTCCCCGTTACAATCAGTACTAGTTATTAAGGTCTTCCGTCTCCTGCGGAAGACCTTACTATTATTGTTCGCGTTCTTCTTCTTCATTATTATTATTATTATTATTTATTATTATTATTATTATTTTCCTTGGTAGTACACGCGTTTTTCTCAGCCATTTCTGGTTCGATTTTCACGAAATTTTCAGGAAAGATGTCTTTTGGTGACGAGACTTTGCTTGCAAAATTTCGTGCTTGACGTCACTTCCGGTCAGGAGTTATCTCTCTTTTAGTGACTTTTTGAAGGGCCTTGTTGTCCACGCATCTCCTCCGTTGGTTTTGAAGCTAGAGTCTTGAAATTTCTACACAAGATAGAGTAAACATTTTAGAAGATTTGTGGGGGATTCGATTTTACCGGAGGCGATTTGCCTAAACGCTCGCCTGGACCTGAAAAAATGGATGCCAAAATTGTTCGCCGATTTCGGCGATTTTTGACCTTTGATCTCCAATATCTTTTTTCTTGCAAATATTTTGTTAAGACATGTAGAACAAAAGTTGTGCACATTTACGAGATCTTTTCGAAAATATCAAGATTTAGGGGCTAGCCCCTTAAATTAGGGATCTAGAAGGGCTCAAAGTCTAGATCAAATATCTCAAAAATCGTTAATATTTTGGTATAAGTCAAACAACAGAAAATGTTCATCTCAAC